>NC_060912.1:5772021-5884521 GCF_014805685.1 Silurus meridionalis | reverse complement strand
TACTACATGGCTTTTATTTTGAAGGCCACAATCGATTTTATTTATTAACGTCACCGGCGCGCTTCTGCACGTCGGTGAATGTGTTGGACAGCCTCCAAGAAATGAGCTCTTATCCCTCAAATATGTCAACTAACATTAAACAAAGAAAAATCGAGCAGAATGAAGAGCGATCCAGATCTTCGCTTAGTGATGATCGTCTGTGTGCTGTTCTTCACTTATCCGCCTCTGATATTTTCCCTCAGACTTTAGTGCACTTGCCCAAAGCAGGCCAGATTTCTCTCACTGAACCAAACAAAAAACACTGGGTGCAGTAATTTATTTATTTATTTATTTATTTACTTGCATAAATGAATGTGATGTTAGTCTTGGACTAGTTACTAAAGTTATGATGCTATTTTTAAAATGCTATATATATATAAACTAAAAAAATTCAAAAAAATTTAAATAAATGTTCCTTAAATATTGCAATAATTCTTTGACTGTTTGACTGTGTGACATTTGGTTCGCTATTTTGTATTAATGCGAGTTGACGCTGCTATTTCACGTTAAGTTACGATGCTATTTTTTTTTAAAACGTTGCCAAAGTTGACATTTTCGAAACTGTTTTTGTGCTCATTCATATTTATATATATATATAATATATATATATATATATATATATATATATATATATATATATATATATATATATATATTAATTATATATATATAGCTACAGATATATAATGACAATCTTCTTGTTTGAATGACAGATTTTGCTGAGCGTAGGATATTTCACACCAGTTGTACGTATGTGTGTATGCTCACTTGTTGAACAAAGCACTCACACTGGAGACTCCTTCCATGATTGGATCGGATTTCATGCATCGAAATGAAATAAGACAACGATTGGATTGGTTAATACCAATCACACTCCACGATCGGTTGCTACAGAAACCATAATGCGCATCGATCGGGCGCATTCATACAGACCTCTGATCTGTAGGTGCGGTTATGGAATATGAAAGAACACCAATCAGAATCGAGAACTCCAGAACACTGGGGTATAAAATTCGGATCAGTAGCTATTTGTGTGAAATCGAATATACCGCACGTTAGCATACAATTTTTATTTCTTTTACTAAAACCATTCCGATCGAACGATTCGGTGGACGGTTTACGTGAGACTGTATCTAATCCGATATGGCGTTTACATGTTCCAGCGCTTTCGTTTGTGAGAAAGGTCACAGCACGAGTTCGTAGTAAAGGTGTTGCAGCGACGCCTACTTATTTGCGATCAGTGCAAACTACAATTACCACATGGCTTTTATTTTGAAGGCCACAATCGATTTTATTTATTAACGTCACCGGCGCTTCTGCACGTCGGTGAATGTGTTGGACAGCCTCAAGAAATGAGCTCTTATCCCTCAAATATGTCAACTAACATTAAACAAAGAAAAATCGAGCAGAATGAAGAGCGATCCAGATCTTCTCTTAGTGATGATCGTCTGTGTGCTGTTCTTCACTTATCCGCCTCTGATATTTTCCCTCAGACTTTAGTGCACTTGCCCAAAGCAGGCCAGATTTCTCTCACTGAACCAAACAAAAAACACTGGGTGCAGTAATTTATTTATTTATTTATTTATTTATTTATTTATTTGCATAAATGAATGTGATGTTAGTCTTGGACTAGTTACTAAAGTTATGATGCTATTTTTAAAATGCTATATATATATATATATATATATATATATATATATATAAACTAAAAAAATTCAAAAAAATTTAAATAAATGTTCCTTAAATATTGCAATAATTCTTTGACTGTTTGACTGTGTGACATTTGGTTCGCTATTTTGTATTAATGCGAGTTGACGCTGCTATTTCACGTTAAGTTACGATGCTATTTTTTTTTAAAACGTTGCCAAAGTTGACATTTTCGAAACTGTTTTTGTGCTCATTCATATTTATATATATAATATAAAATTCTATCGTCCACATTTTCTCCCTGTACTGATTCACTTACTGTAGTATACTATAGTGGGATTTCATATATATTGGAACTTGATCAAATCTATTATAAGCAGCAAGTGTATATGAAATATATGAAGATGTGCGGAATACCGCATCGTGCAAATCAATTCAGTGTTTACAAGCGCACAGTAAAAAAAAAAGATTGTGTCTTCTGCAAAGGAAGCGATGGGCCGATATGAGATCTGATACTGAAATCGCACAGAGATTTGAGATTTTTGGTTTCTCAAGTAACCGGTCTTATAAAGTAATCTTTTTTTAATGCACAATTCCTCGAGTAATTTGAATACAAAAAAAATGAGGCAATTTTTTTGCTCCGTTTAGTCCATTTAACTACACCAGAACAGAGCACTGTGTTTTCCCACGGACCATTATTACTGACGCATCAACCACTAAACTCTGGAGCGCTTTGGACAGGGAACACGTACATCAAAATATGAATAAAAAAAAAAGAGAGGGGTAATGAGAAGATTTATATGGAAGCAGGTTTATGGTAAAGTTTGCCCAATCCAGACTTTTTTTTTTTTTTTCTCGTAATTCCGACTTTTCGGAACGTCGGTTATCTCGATCGGCACTGTGCAGCCGCAGAAAAACTTGCGGAAGTGGCGGAAAAATCTAGCCTTACAGATGCTACAGGTGTAGGATACTTTTCAGAGCTGTGTGTCAGAGTAAAATGACTCGAGAGTTTAGTGTTGACACTGGTTAGCTTTTTGTAAAAACGAACTACACCCCGCACGTTTTGTGTGATTTTGTGAGCGATCTTTGTGTTTACAATGTTGGAGAATATAATAAAGGTTTGTTTTGAGAATCGACGGTGGTTTGTATTGTATACTGGTAAATCTCTGCTGTTAGTTGGTGCACATATGCCTTTTGGTGTAAACAAACATGTATGTACATTTTTATAGCATGCCTTCATCAAACAAATCGCGTCAACGCTGTTGTGTAAAAAAACCCTCCAGAAACACGTGCATGCACATTCTCATTTAATAACGCACATCATGTACATAAAGAAATTTCAAGCACGTTAATATATTGCCGCCATATTGGTTTTCATTTATCTCGATCATCGGTTATCTCGACGCTTTTTGGCACAGCCCTACGCCGGCGACATAACCAGGTTCCACTGTATTTGTATTGGCGTTTTGATGTAATACAGCAGTTAAAGGCACTGAACGGGTTTAGTTTTCACAGAAATGTACAATTTCAGAAATAAAAATGTTTCTGAAAAGGAAATTTTACTTCATTTTAAGAGACGTGTCTTATTTTCTCCTGTATATTTAGTATCGCGTTTTAATAAAGAAAAAGTACTTCTCATGATTAATTGTTGGAATAATCGTTAGGATTCTCGATTACTAAAATAATCGATAGCTACGGTTTAACGCGTTTACACACGCAGGCAGAATTGAGCTTTTTGTTCGGTTTATAGAAAGGTTTATCCCACCCTTCTCAAACATTACAATTTCATTCGGTTTGCGCATTTTCCCTCGAATTGGACGTCTAAACCTGATTACTTTGCTCCATGTGAACGCACCTGCTGTTCAGGCTGAGTTTGTTCCGTTTGTTTATGCATAGTCTTTGTAGTTATGAGGAAAACCCCAAAGTGTAGAACTGTTGTACAGGGTTTACGTGGAGGGCACCGAGTGTGAAGGATGTGTAGGCGAACGAACGACGGGAACGAGCTTGTGTCTTGTTCATGCACTTGTACTCGTGACCATATATGGAACAACCTGTTTTGTTATGGCTTGTTTGTATCGACGAAGTTGCCATGGAGAGAGAGTGGGAGGAAGGGCTGGGCCACATGGGTTTGGATGGTATGGCAACGTCTCCCTGGGAACTGGAGTTTTGTTCACTTGCTTTCCACCATCAACACGTTTTCTGCACATCCCCTGTTCATCACTCGCGCTGGGCCTCGACGCTCGCGGCACGCGCGGAATTCAATCTTACTCAGGATTCCGACAATTCCATGGGAAAAAAGTGTGCACACCTGACCGTTATATATATGTTTGTGCTTTCTGAACCTCCCATTCTTTCTGAACATCTGATTCTAAAGGGAGGTACTGATGTAAGCGAGGTCAGCAGGAAAACATTCAAAGGTGTTCAATAGGGTTCTGGTCAGAGCTCTATAGCAGGCCACTGAAGATCTTCCACTCCAGCCCATCTTCATAGAGCTGGCTTTGTACACAAGGGCATTGTCGTGCTGGAACAGGTTTGTGTCTCCTAGTTCAGGTAAAGAGAAACTCTCATGCCACAGCATCCAGACATCCTGTACAATTATGTGCCTCCATCATTGTGGTAGCAGTTTGTGAAAGAAGCACATGTGGCTGAAAAAATGCAGGTGTCCCTAAATTTGTGTATTTGTATTTTTTTTGTATAACGTGTAGCCATCTCACTTCGCTGTCTGTTTCCAAACGTTGTGCAAACGGTATATCATCAGTTAAGACCTAGGGCTTTGATTTAGAAGGTCTTGAGTTCAGATCCCAGCACCACCAAGCTGCTGGTTCGAATTTTATTACGGTTTGCGAGTCACGGGTCACATCATTCTTTGGCTCAGCAAAAAAGGGGGAGGAGACAAATCAAATTTGCTTTCCATTCATGACAAGAAAAGTTACAGCAAAGGAAATACTCCTATTCTTGCGTTTAAAAATCCGCGGAAGGCATTTTAAGTTCTTCTGCTCCTCCGCTAGCCGTTGTTGTTGATCGATTAACACGTGGCGTTTACATGAACACATGTCCGCTTTGTGTAGTTACAAAATGACTTAAAAAGCAATATAAAAAAAAACGTCTTTCAATTGGGATTAATCAGGATAAATAAATAAAAGAGCAATTAATACGCGGTTAATGTGTGCGAACCTTGAGTCGTGATCCGTACACCTCTGCTGGGCCCTTAAACAAGGCCCTTAACCAGCAGCTGCTCACTTATATAACAAGATAATTCTAATTCATCTGGATAACGGCGTCTGCCAAAACCCATTCACGGTAACAAAATGCAACACGACTTTTCAAACCAATAGGAAACTTTAACTTTAATCTTTAAAACGCTAAACGATCAATTTAATAATAATAGAAACACTTAAGGACACCGTATAGTAGAGTGACATCATAAAATCTACAGCTATTTAACTGGTAAAATTAGTCAGAAGAGCGAATCTAAACAGATGAGTTTCGATGCCTGATTTAAAAGTGATCACTGTATGTGGATTTATAAAGAACGAGGGAGATCCGCTCGATGGAGGAGATTCTAGTAATGGAACGGGCTGCTGAGTTCTGGACCAATTGAAGTTTATAAAGGAGTTTGTAAGGTAACCAAACAGAAGAGAATTACAATATATTCAATGCGTGAGGTAACTAGAGCATGTACAAGATGGAAGTACGCAGACCGAGTGCTATTGTCCACATGCTTTTTAAAAGACAATGTATTATCAAGGATGACACCCAGACTCTTGACCTGACAAGATGAGGAGATTGGGATTGGAATACCGCATTGTGGCAAATCAATTCGGTGTTCACAAGAGCGCAGTAAAAAAAAAGCTTGTGTCTATCTTCTGCAAAGGAAGTGGTGAATGGGCCGATGCGAGATCTGATACGGATGCCAAGTGAACAGGAGGCAGCCGAAATCCCACGGAGATTTGAGGAAACGCATTTTTGTCTTCATAAAGTACTCGTTTTTAGTGCGGAAACGATTCCTAGAGTAATTCGAATACAAAAAAAATCATTAAGGCAAATTACTCGCTTTGTTTTGTCCATTTAACGACACACAGAGCACCGTGTTCCCCCGCAGACCATTATTACTGAAAAGAATGAAAAAATGGAGGAACGAGTAGAAAACAGTGAGGGGGAGGAGAAGATTCATAAGGAAACCAATTTTTGTAACATTAAATAAAAAGTTGGCCTAATTCTGACCTTTTTTTCCTCTCAATTCTGACATTATTTCTTAGGTTTTTTTTTTTGCCAATCGGGCAGCGTCACCCCTCTGTAGTGGCAGAAAGCTTTACACTTTAAAAATAAAATGGGCTACAATCAATAAATCGCACGGTATCCAACTGAGCCTCCGATTACTGAGAGAACTCTGTCTAACAATCATCTCTGGAGGAGACGGTACAAGACAGATGAAGCAGAGGAGCCTCATTCCTACACAAACAGCTTCAAACTTCAGGCCCACAACACGGGTACCGGTGGATGCACCAGAAATGGCGGATGTTTACGAGAAAAACTCTGAATTGCGAGAAAAAACTTTTTTTAAGGTGGTGGAAACAGGCTTCCATAGGATTCAGGCTAAAGAAAGAGACAGAAGTTTTCCAAAGTATTGGATCATTTCAAACTAAAAATAAACAAAACACGGTGCAGAAATGTCGGATGTTTACGAGAAATAAAGTCGGAATTGCGAGTTTATGTATTTGCATGTTCATGTAATATGGCAATTAAATGCACTAATGGATTTAGTTTTTACAGAATTTCTTGTATGTAATTTAGCAGTAAAATATAAATAAAAATTTAAGAGCTGTGTCTTATTTTCTCTTGAATAAAGAAAAAGTACTTCTTAGCCGATAACCCGATTAATCGTTTTGAGTGATCGGCAGAATAGTCGAAAATCTTCTCGATATGCAAATCCGGAATTCCGGAGCGAACGCCGGCGCTGCCTTATCTTGTTTGTTATTTAATGTTCGATTACTGTTGCCTTTCCTGGTCGTTTTGACTAATATTCAAATATATTCGAAGGTTGTTCTTCTTACAATATAAATACAGTGGAACCCGGTTATGTCGATGTCCTAGGGGGTCGCCAAAAAGCATCGAGATAACCGATGATCAAGATAAACGAAAATCAAAATGGCGGCAATATATTAACGTGCTTGAAATTTCTTTATGTACATGATGTGCGTTAATAAATGAGAATGTGCATGCACATGTTTTTGGAGGGTTTTTTACACAACAGCATTGCCACGATTTGTTTGATGAAGGCATGCTATAAAAATACATACAGTACATGTTTATCTGTCAGGAATCCACCTGCCACGCCCCCTTCGGCCCCCTTCGGCGTGTCAGGTGCTTTCTCGGCCGCTTTCTCTGAAGCTCTCGGCTTCAATCGCGCACATATGGTGCTTGTTTATCATCATCACCAGCTCCTATTTAAACTTCCACACTCTCACTGTCCGTTATTGTTGGTATATGTTGGTTCACGGCGGTCGTTGTTATCGCGCCTGCGTATCCCGGTACGTGCCTTCCCACCGGCACTCTCTCAACGGCTGCGCTTTTCTTTTCTTCCGCGGATTCCCCCCGATCCTGCCGGTGTTCATTCTATGCTTTTGCTCATCCCATGTTCTGAGCCGCCAAGCACGGCTTTCTCCTCCCGTTCATCGCATAACATTTAACAACAAAAGGCATATGTGCACTAACTAACAGCAGAGATTCACCAGTATACAATACAACACCTGTAGCAGCTGTAAGACTTGATTTTTCCGCCACTTCCGCGAGTTCTTCTGCGGCTGCACCGAGATAACCGACGTTAAATGGCAAATTTTTTCCCCCTTGTGCTCGAGATATTAGGGTTTGACATAACCGATAAAAAATGCTTAGGAAAAGCGAGAATTTGGCGGTTCCACTTCAAAAACGTCGACTTAATAGGGTTGTCGAGATAACCGAGGGCAAGATAACCGGGTTCCACTGTATATATATATATGCTCATATCATCCAGCATATCATCACTACAGACTTTACCTGCCTCTGATTCGGATTTGTTTGGTTGTTCTCAGTATAAATATGTAAGATTTTGTGATCATACTATCAGTATTCCATTGTCATCCCCTCACCCAAAAATATACTAAAGGAAGTAATCGCCTACACAGTATGATTTTGAATAATACAATCGGAAAATGTAACCGCAAACATGTCACGTTTGTGTTCCTGTTTTTGAGCGACTTCACAGACGATCTATAAAACTTTTCCTGTTTAAGGTGAGAAAAGACTAAGCTGATCACTTTATCTGGGTTCCCACGAGCCTCTTTGATTAATCTGGAAAAATATCACAGAAAATAATGAAATACATCTTAAATAGTGGAAATTAGGGCTGCAACGATTATTTTGATCGTCGATTATCTGTTCGATTGTTTTGATCGCCGATTATTCGGGCGATTATTTTCTTCGAATAGTCATGATTTTGGGTTGTTTTTTTCTTTTCTTTTATTTTATTTTTTACATATACTGCAATCAACATATTGAGCCTCATTTCTCAATATTTTAGTTAAGATGCGCTTCGATATTTCAGTAAACCAAACTGAACAAAACAAAAGTTAAAATTTAAAGCCAGGTCATGACTCTGCTCATTTGTATGTACCGACGCCCACAAAACTCCATCTAATCTCGATCGTATATTCTATATCTAAAAAGCGCATGCATTTATAATACACTCAGGAGAAGAAGCAGGATACAACGTTTAAATTCACCGGATTTTCACGAACGACAATTTTTCTTGTGTGGACAGAAGAAAAAATAAAAATAAAAAAATTCTTATAAACCACGCCTTTATTTGCACCATTTCACAACAAAATATTGATTATGTGCCTCTGCTTTAACAAACAAATAAAATGCAATATCATCATGGAAAGTGCAACACTTTTTACCCCTCCATGTAAACATGTCCCCTGCCCTCTTTCTAACAATCGTTTCTAACAACTCGGGTTCTAACAGGAACCATGTAGACTCGTAATATTAAATGTAGAAGTTTGCATTACTTTTCGAGAAAGAAAATTAATTTTGTGTGTAAAACTTAAATTATGGCCAAAATCAGCTTTTAAAAAAGAACTGGAAGGGGAGGGGCAGGGGATTTTTTGAGTTTAAAACTTTTAAGTTGTAAGTCGAAATGTTCAAGTTTAAAACTAATATAATGAAAAAAATTTATATTAAACCTGGTAATTTTTAAGGAAAAAAATATTTAAAATTTTGTATTTAAAACTCCAAAATCTGTGGAGTTTTGATTTCAATCAAGGAAGAAAACCGCATATACACGTTGCATTGTTGGGCAGACGTCACGTGTTTTGCATTAAGCCTTGCATTTTCCCTCGGATTTAGCAACAAGGAAATACTTGTTATTTTAGCCCTGAATCACCAGATCCTCATAATCAACATTTTCTAGTTTAAAACTTAAAGATTTTCATTTTCGTTATGTAAATTTTTGTTGTTTTCCAATATTCTGAATTTTAAACTTGAAAATTTCGACTTACAACCTCAAATTCAAAGTTTTAAACTCTGAAATTCTCTGCTCCTCCCCTTCCAGTTCTTTTTTATAAAATCCTATATTGGCAGTAATACACCGTCGTATTATATGTGGATTTCTTTCTTTGTTGAACCCCACGTATAACTGTTTGATTTTGCACACAAAACCTTTTTAAAAGTCGGTTTCCGATGTAAGGTGACGAGATCTGGGGTGCGGTCTGCGTTCCAGTTCATTCCAAAGGTGTTCAGAGCTCTATAGCCGGCTGCTTAAGATCTTCCACTACGAACCCGAAAGCATGACTTTTACTTCAGGCAATGAGAATAAAACCAGCGGTTGACCCTGCTAATCAAAATGCTAACTCATTTTCTAAAATTTAAACTTGATTTCAAACTCTGTAGCTTTGCTTTTGCTTGATGTGATTGCAATACTGTGTTTTTTTTGTTTGTTTGTTTGTTTTTTTTGTTTGTTTTTTACAGTGGCCCTAAAAAGTATTGCAAGTCTCAAGTTCTTCTTCTGCTTTCGTCAGCTCCCATTAGGGGTCGCCACAGTGGATCATCCGTCTCCATACCCCTCTGTCCTCTACATCTGCCTCTTTCAAACCATCTACCTGCATGTCTTCCTTCACCACATCCATAAACCTCCTCCTTGGTCCTCTTTTCCTCCTTCCTGGTGGCTCCATCCTCAGCATTCTCCTACGGTTATACCCCATGTCCCTCCTCTGCACATGTCCAAACCATCTCAATCTCACCTCCCTCACTTGTCTCCAAAACGTCCTACATGTGCTGTCTCTTTAATAAACTCGTTTCTAATTCTGTCCAACGTCGTCACTCCCAACGAGTCCAAAGCTCTTGTACATCTCTCTTGCTTACTCTCTACACAGCACAACAGACCGGGCTTCATTTATCAAACGTTTAGTAAAATCGTGTGTAAATGTTTTTGCCTAAACCAAAAACCGATCCACAAAGGTTTCAGAACTCTGATTTTCCTTTTCACCTGAAGACCAAATGGAAAAGTTTTGACTTGTATTATATGCATATAAAAATATGTATTATATGATTTGAATTCTGCTTTTTCCATGAAACGATGCATTCCACATTGCCCTTCCTGCACAGCTGCACTTTATTAGGACCGTTTTAATTTCAACATTTGACATGCTTTCATGGGTGTAAATGCTGCGATATATATGTATATTGTGTACATTTGATTTCTATTTCCATTATTACAGCTCTGTTATGTTCATCATCCAACTACTGTTTTACCTTTAATCTTTTACATTTAAAAATGTCTTTTTATTCATATCCACTTTATATGTATATTTATTGTGCAAAACAATTATTTCAGCACGCTATACAAGGATTTGAGTAAAGTCAGGTTAATGAATGGTACCTAAAGAACCATGGTACATTCATTGTTCAGAGTCGAGAGCTCTATAGGAGGCTACTCAAGATCTTCCGCTCCAATCCAAGTAAAGCATATGTTCATGGAGCTGATTTGGGTCTCGTAGTGCAAGTGAATGGAAAATGTAATGCTGCTGCATCCATAGACATCCTGTACAATTGTGTGTTCAGAGAGAAGAACCACATATGGCTGGAAAAGTCACACATACAGAGTCGCTAACCCCCAAACATGTTTTTGATAAGACCTCAGGAGAGACGTTTATAATTATGTAAAAAAACCTGGTATTTTTACATTTCCAAAATCAAATGGCTTGAAATAATGAGCCGATTAAAACCCAGTCTGTTTAAGAAGTAATGAAGCGTCCTTACACCAAGACCTCTGTTTTCGTTGTCCTTATAACAACGTGTCTCTTGCACCCTTGTACAGTCACATTAACGAGTCTGCGTTCGTATTCCGGTATTTATATATACGGTATTTCAGGAATGCAAAACCTGCAGTCATGTCGCATTCAGGTCTCTCAGCTATTTCCTGATAGCAGAAAAAAACATTTTTACACATTGTAAGGGTTTGAAGGAATTCACTGTTTTTTTAAAAGCAATTTTAATAATAGACATTGTCATGAAAACAGCTTTATAGCAAAACTTTGTATTTGTATGAGTTTTTACTGGTTCTCACTAACACTTTAGGGATAATTCACGTTTGGTCTAATGATGTTCTACTGATGGTCTAATGATTTTTTTTGTGTGTACGCAGGAGCCGTTGGGGCTGCGCCCCTGTTCTCCATGCCACGCAGGCCTGGCTATGGCACCATGGGGAAGCCCATCAAGCTGCTGGCCAACTGCTTCCAAGTGGACATCCCAAAGATGGATGTCTACCTGTACGAGGTGGACATCAAGCCGGAGAGATGTCCACGCCGTGTCAACAGGTTTTTTTTGTTTTTTTTTTGGGAAAGAAATGATTGTGTGTGTGTGTGTACTCTCATTTCTCTTATCTTCATTTGAGATCGGTGCCCAAACTCGGTGCCCAAACATGGCTTTTATTTTAACGTCCACTATTGTTTTTCCTTATTAACGTCACCAGTGCGCTTATGCAAGAAATATGAGCTTTTAGCCCTCAAATATGCCAACTAACATTAAAAAAAAGGAAAATTGACAGGTTTTCAACGAGTTTTAGAAATATTTGTTTGCTGATATCAAAGGCACAGCTGTGTGCTTATATAAATATATATATATATATATATATATATATATATATATATATATATATATATATATATATATATCTTCCACATTTTAATTTACTGTTTCTTATAGTGGGATTTCATATATATTGGAACTTACTTAAGTATATTATAAGCAATACGTGTATATTAAATATATTATATGTATTCCTGCCCTATAAAACCATTCCAATTTCTTATGTGGCCCTTTTGGAAAGATAACTGCAGGGGTGCTGTACATGGACTACAATTTGTGGACACCAGATTGCAAGATTCTTTTGGTGCTTTTTGAACAGTCCACATTCAGGCCCTGTTTACTATTATAGTAACCAACAGTCTTCTGAGAAGATGTTCCACTAGATTTTGGAGTGTGCTTGTGGAGATCTTTTGGCTCGTTCAGCCACAAGGGCATTATCAAAGTCAGGTAATGATGTAGGTAAGGAGCAGCAGTGGGATTCATCCTAAGTGTCGCTCCATGCTAAAACAGGTTTGGGTCTCCTAGTTTAAGTGAATGGGAAATGTGAGGCATCTAAAGACGTTTCTATACGACTTTGTGGTAACAGATCGGGAAGAAGCACAGATGGCTGAAAAAGTCACGTTTCCAAATACTTTTGTAAATGTAGTGTATGTTTCCCAGCAGAAAGAGACTGTATTCCAAGCTATGACAATAAACATGTGTATTTTGTTCCCTTTGGTAACTTCTAGGGAGGTTGTGGACTCCATGGTGCAGCATTTTAAAGTGACCATCTTTGGAGACAGAAGGCCGGTCTATGACGGCAAGAGGAGCTTGTACACAGCACACTCGCTACCAGTTGCTGCAGCAGGAGTAAGACACACACGTACACATACACACATGCACAAAACCTGAATAAATGAATGCACTAGGGTACAAAAGTCCAACATCCCTTTCGCATGTGGTATTTCAATGCATTTCAGGATTCTATCAATCGATCGTATTGATCAACCTAAAAGTCTAAACACACCCAGGACGCATTTACAGCAGATTTTAAATCTGAGAAATGGTAATTGATAATTGCATTCATCTATTTGAGCCATGTTTGACAATCGAAAAGAAAAAATTATAAAAGACGCACATGCTTTGCTTTGTGAATCCTAACGCATTTAAAGGAAATGACACGTGAAAGATTTGGTGCCATAACCATTCGAACCACGCAACAACTAAAAGGAAAGAGCGTCCGAGCGCGACGACCCGATTTGCATATCATCTTAGCGTTACGGCTATCGGATTTCAGCCTGACCAACCGCAGACGCATTCGACTGTAATAATGTAAAACCATCCCATGAAATGTACTGACCTTTTCCTCAGACATTACATTGAGACAAAAATGAGTCAATGTGGCAACCATTTCTTCTCCATCATCTTGGCAAACTCGTGCTACATTGGTCCTTCTACTATCTTCTGTACTTTACTCCAAAGCTGAAGTATGCAGTACTCGACCATCACACTCATGCGAGTTGGTATCAAAAAAGTCTTGAGACAAGAAAGTACTTTATTTATCTGCATTTGCAACAGTTCTGAAATCCTCAGAGAGTCTTTACCATGAGGTGCCATGTTGAACATCCGGTGGTCAGTATGAGAGAACTGTACTCAAAGCACCAAATTGTAACTTCTCTAATACAAGATACACACATTTGTGTGGTCCTGTCAAGCAGACAAAAACATAACCATGATGAGATTATGTATATGTGTATATTTTATTTTAGTTTTGGAGCTTACTAAATACATTTATTGCCTTCGTTATTAGAATTCAAAATGCTGTCTCATCACTTTCATTTCTCTGCTTTGTGCAGGTGGACCTAGATGTGACCTTACCTGGCGAAGGAGGCAAAGATCGACCCTTTAAAGTCTCTATAAAGTTTGTATCGCTGGTCAGCTGGCACATGTTGCACGAGGTACTGACTGGTCGAAGTACACATGAGCCTCTGGAGCTGGACAAGCCAATCAGCACCAACCCTGTACACGCTGTAGATGTGGTGCTCCGCCACCTGCCCTCCATGAGGTAAACCCTGTGCTTTTACAAACCGAACGTCTGTATGTCTACCTAGTTATTCTGATCGTTTGCTTTGGTCTGTCACGGAAAGCATTGTACAGAACCATTCTCAGATTTGTTTTGAAGTACACGGGATTTGTCCTGGATTGGATTTGAATACACGATTCCATCAAAAGTGTGTTTAAACTTCTGTGGGTGTCTGTTTCGTTTAGGTACACACCAGTAGGCCGGTCGTTCTTCTCCTCTCCTGAAGGTTATGATCATCCTCTGGGTGGAGGCAGGGAGGTGTGGTTCGGTTTCCACCAGTCCGTGAGGCCTGCGATGTGGAAGATGATGTTAAACATAGACGGTTGGTGCAGAACTTCCTTGGCTCGCATAGTTCAACTGAAATATATTGCACATAGTTTTGTCACGTAAGATCGGAACTCACTTTGTTTTTGTTTTTGTTACGTTCACCCTGATAATAGTATCGGCTACGGCGTTCTACAAAGCCCAGCCCGTGATCCAGTTCATGTGCGAGGTTCTGGACATCCATAACATTGACGAGCAGCCACGCCCACTGACCGACTCGCACAGAGTCAAATTCACCAAAGAAATCAAAGGTGCGTATGCGTGCGCGTCTTGGGATCGGCTGCTACGGCCTAACCCGGGTTTAGATTAGTGTGATTTTACACACCGTTCCAACTAGACTGCCGTTTTGAATAGGAAAATTTGAATTTGAATGTTCGAAATAAAGAAAAAAACATACGATCACTAGACTGGCTAGAGAGCTTTTCTCATCAGGTTCATTCTGATGGTTCTCATTCATTCAGGTGTGCGATTTGCACCACCGTTCATAATGCTTTTTTCTTTCTTTCTTTTTTAAATCAGTGTGATGGCTGACAAATTGTGAATCACTGCCTTGTTTTTCAGCAGTTTGCTCTTCTTTTGCCTCTTCCAAATCTCTGGTGAAGTGACATTCGTCCCCACACATGTTCACTCCTTCTTAAAGGGTAGAACTGTAATTGTTGGGAACTTATTCTGTATTATATGTAACTGGCATTCTGAGTATATTTTCTTCTTTTAACATTTGTTCAGCCAGTCATAAGACATTGCATACTTATACTATATATATATATATATATATATATATATATATATATATATATATATATATATATATATATATATATATACTATATATTGTATATCAGGCATAACAGTACGGTGGTGGTTCAGTTGGGGGGCTGCATTTCTGCAAATTTGACCAGGACCAGTGTCCTCAGTCCTGAGATATGCATGCAGATGCTTATTCATCATTCACTACCATCAGAAAGGTGTCTGATTGGCCCCAAACGTATCCTGCAGCAGGACGTCGACCCCAAACGTACAACCAATATCATTAAGAACCATCTTTAACATGGAGAAAGAACAAGAAGTCCTGGAAAGTATGAGTTTTGGCCTCTACATCAGTGGTCCCCAACCCTCGGGTCAGTCAATTGTTACCGGGCCGCACAGAAAGAATACATAACTTACATTATTTCCGTTTTATTTATTATCTGATTCTGAACGATGTTTTATTTTGGAAAATGATTGGATTCTTTCTACCACATCTGTCTATGACTCACTCTTGATGCATGTCATGATGTTTGCCTCTGTCACATGTCTTACCAACATTCACTACCTCCTTAAAGGGGCTGCTCCGGCCGCTAACACATAATACGTTAACGCTAAATTAAAACCCCAAGCGAGCAAAATGAACAAAAAAACAACCCAGTGGATTCACATGTATTATTATATTTAGAAAATATCGTTTTTTATGCCGGTCGTATCGTTTTATTTTGTTGTATTTATCCGCCACACCTTAAAGGCCGGTTCGTAAAAATATTGTCTGACATTAAACCGGTCCGTAGCGTAAAAAGGTTGGGGACCACTGATCTAGAGAGCCCTCATCTCATCTCAACATCATGGAGTCTGTCTGGGATTACATGAAGAGACAAAAGGATTTGAAGCAGCCCACATCTACAGATCATCTATGGCCAGTTCTCCAAAGTGTTTGAAACAAACTACCTGCTGAGTTCCCCTTAAAATTTGTGTGCAAATGTACCTAGAAGAATTGATGCTGTTTATCAGTTGTCCCCTTGTTTCCATTTTGATCGAAATAAAGCACTTATTATTTGAAAGCGTTCTCATTTGCAACGGTGTCAATTGACAGTGTTGAGCCAAAAAAAAAAAAAAAAAAAGATTTGCCAATGGCTTGAGGTTTCAGGTTGCAGTTGGGCTCTCCCACTACCGGCAAAAAGAACAAGTATGTGTGCGAGCAGAAGTGACAGTTGAGAAAAGAAGCAGCGTGTAGGGTTTGGATTGCGATCGCAGTGGATATCTTGAGCGAGTTTTACCCGTTCCACACATGTATATTTATTTCCTTCCTGTGGTTTCAGCTTCAGTAACGGATTTTTAGTACAGATTTACCACCATGCACACACCAGATAATATTCTGTGCTCTCTGTGTCATGATAAAACTAAGATTTCTATTACAATTTTAAAATCATAAAAAAAAGTATTATTAGATTTATTAATTTATTATTGCTATATTCATATCGCTGTATGTCCAGGTGCAATATTTTAATAGTTTTAATATATCAAGCAGCCCTAGTTTTGAGAAATCTTATTTTGCTCTTGTGGCGTTTTTATATTTATTGATTTATTTTTATTTTTATTGCATATTAAAAAAACAAATGTAGAACTAAAATTGCATAGTCCGATTAGATCGCTTTTCCACGCCTCACTACACCCTGCAAGCTCTATAATTAATATATACAGATGTTATATTTAATGAAATACAAGAAAATATGCTTTTTGGATATCAGGATCTCAGTATGCCAATAATCAGTAATATCAATATCAATCAATAATCCGAATCTCTACTCTTTTCTTTCAGGTCTGAAGGTGGAAGTGACTCACTGCGGCACCATGAGGAGAAAGTACAGGGTGTGCAACGTCACCCGTCGGCCTGCCAGCCACCAAACGTGAGTGCATGGAGCCCTGAGGAGTCGCAGCTTTCATTGCACCCGACTACGATTGCCTGTTTAACAGCATTTAAAAAAAAAAAAAAAAGAATTGTTTAATCAAATAGGGTTCTAAGAAAAGTTCAATATATTTAGAATTCATTCAGTATTCTCACGTTTCATTCAATACATTCAGTATATTCAGGGTTTTTATTCAATTTTCTCATTCTTTCAATTTCCCAAAAAAATATTTAAATATATAATTATATATACAGTACAGACCAAAAGTTTGGACACACCTTCTCATTCAAAGATTTTTCTTTATTTTCATGACTATGACAATTGTAGAGTCACACTGAAGGCATCAAAACTATGAATTAACACATGTGGAATTATATACATAACAAAAAGTGTGAAACAACTGAAAATATGTCATATTGTAGGTTCTTCAAAGTACGAATGGGAATTTTCAACAGACTTTTGTTCATCTTAGAACATGCTAATTATTATTCCATAAAGTTGTTACTCTCTGTTTCCATGCTAGATTATAAGTCTTATTTTTTTTTCCCCCTTTTTCTCTTCTTCTCAGGTTTCCGCTGCAACTGGAGAATGGCCAGACTGTGGAGAGAACAGTAGCACAGTACTTCCGTGAGAAATACAACCTACAGCTCAAATATCCCCACTTGCCCTGCCTGCAGGTGGGCCAGGAGCAGAAACACACATATCTGCCCCTAGAGGTGAGCGCCACTCATCTTTCACTGTTGAATAGTTTAATAGGTGAGGTGGATCACAGTGCATTGTGGTAGAGGACTACTGTACCAAATGGATTATCCTCATGAGGTGGATGTAGATGGAGTGTTGAAGGAAGGAATGGGACAAATCATCTCACACGTTATATTAAATATTTTGTATTTATTTTTTGGCAGAAGTGCATGTAATTGCCCATTATGCAAAAAATACTAAAAAAAAAAAAAAAAATATATATATATATATATATATATATATATATATATATATATATATATATATATATTAAGGCTGTCAATCAATTAAAAATTTTGTTGCAGTTAATCTCACGATTGTCACTAGTTAACTCGTGATTAATCACAACTTAATCGCATATTTTTATCTGTTCTAAATGTACCTTTCAAGTTTTTAATACTTGAATCAACATGGCCATGGACATACATGCAGGTATTATGCAAATGCATATTTATTATTAGTGAAACCATACTCAACATAGAACAATTCAAATTAAATTAATCAGAGTGTTTTAAATGGCTTAAATTATCGTGACGCCAAACAGAACTTTTGCTTTGTTTCCACACGGACAGTTTTAATTGCCGGATGTGTGCACCATGGCAGATTTTGGTGCTTGATTTAAAACTTGGCGCATCAGTATTTTTTTTGTATCTGAGTAAAAGAAAGGACGTTGTGAATAAATGTGTGTTGTGTTGAAGGTTTTAGTTTCACCTCTATTATATTTATTTTTTGTAAATTTTCTTTTTTATAAAAAATTGGGGGAGCAGTAGTTCAGTGGGTAAAGTGCTGGGTTATTGATCGGAAGGCATAGCCAAGCTCCCACACTTGGGGTACTTGAGCAAGGCCCTTAACTCTCTGTGCTCAAGACGCGCTGTATCATGGGTGACCCTACGCTCTGACCTCAGCTTCCGAACATGCTGGGATATGCGAAGAAAATTTTGTTTTATTTCTTGACAAACAAAGGCTATATATATATATATATATATATATATATATATATATATATATATAGCATAAAATGTTTTATTTATTTAATTTCCATATTTCTTTATATATATTTTTTATTTTCTATTCTAAATGTTGCAGCATTTACTGACATTCTGACAGGAATGTCCGATCCAGGTTTAGATCCTGTACTGGGATTGAGGTGCCTGTGTTTTGGGAAAAGAAATGGGGAAATGCAAACACTGTAGCAACTGCTTGGAATTTCCTAGCAACCCTCTAGGAACCATTTGAAATGTCATACCAACCACCTCACAATGCCCTAGCAACACCTATGTAACCATTTGAAATATCATAGCAACCACCTAGCAAGACTGAAGCAACTGCTTAGAATATCCTAGCAACCTTTAGCAACCACCTCAAAACATCCTAGCAGCCAGCTGGAATGACATAACCGCCACCTAGCAACTTTGTAGCAACCACTTAAAATATCTTAGCAACCACGTCACAATAACCTAACAACAACCTATAATATAAATGCCACCGTAGCAACAACTTGAAATATCATAGCAACCACCTAGTATCCACACACCTGGATCCAACTTGGATAATATAACTTCCATCTTGCAACACTGAAGCAACTGTTTGGAATATCCTCACAATTGAAATGTCATAGCAAACACTTCTTGCGACCATCTTGCAAGACTTTAAAAACCAACTGGGATAGCATACCCGTCACCTAGCAACACCATAGTAACCAACATAGTAACATTTGAATACCATAGCACCCACCTCCTAACACCAAAGTCAAGTCAAGTCAAGTTTATTTGTATAGCGCTTTTCACAACAGACATTGTCTCAAAGCAGCTTTACACAAATCAACAGTGATGGTGAATGGTGTGCATTTGTCCCTGATGAGCAAGCCGTGGCGACTGTGGCAAGGAAAAACTCCCTTAGATGTTATGAGGAAGAAACCTTGAGAGGAACCAGACTCAAAAGGGGAACCCATCCTCATCTGGGTGACATCAAGAGTTTGATCATAAATCTTTCAACAATACAGAACACTGGAGAGTGAGAACTAACATGATTACTGGAGTATAAGATTATAAGTAATGTTCTTTCTGCAGTCTTAAACAGTCTATATGGTTAGTAGCTCCGAGTTTTATAAGCTCAGCATTTGTGATCACCACAGATCCAGCATCAGCTTCTCCATGCCAGAGCCTTTAAACACTCCAGGAGGTCCAATGTCAAAACTCCACACATGTAGCGGGATCCAAATGGCACTGGTACGCCTCTAGATGGTTCAGGATGTTTGTGAGTTCGGCATCTACTTCTTTAAAGGTCCGTAATCATCACGAGGTGGGAGGTGACTGAGCTGGAGCAACCTCAGGATGCCTCGGGATGGGGAGAGAAAGAGAAGCAGTGGAGAGGAATTAGCGTAGCTGCTGTTCATGATATTAACAGCACAAGTTGATAATGTGCATGTGATCAGATGTTCTGGAGCACAAGGTTATGATGTGATGTGTGTTATGTGTAGGCTTTGCTAAAAGATACGTTTTAATCTACACTTAAATTGGGTGAGTGTGTCTGAGCCCCGAACACCGTCAGGAAGACTATTCCAGAGTTTAGGAGCTAAATGTGAAAATGCTCTACCACCTTTAGTGGACTTTGCTATTCTAGGAACTACTAGAAGCCCAGAGTTTTGAGATCTCAGGAGCGTGGCGGATTGTAGCGTGTTAAAAGACTGGATAGATACACGGAGCCAAACCATTTAGTGCTTTATAAGTGAGAAGTAATAGTTTGTAGTCTATTCGAAACTTAACAGGAAGCCAATGTAGGGACGATAAGATCGGGGTTATGTGATCATATTTTTTTGACCTTGTAAGAACTCTGGCTGCTGCATTCTGGACTAACTGAAGCTTGTTTATTAATGAAGCAGGACATCCACCTAGTAACGCATTACAGTAGTCTATTCTGGAGGTCATAAACGCATGGACGAGCTTCTCTGCATCGGATATAGACAACATATTTCTTAGCTTAGAAATATTTCTAAGGTGAAAGAAGGCTGTTTTGTAACCTGATTGATGTGATTTTTGAAAGACAAGTCGCTGTCTAAAATAACACCCAGGTCTTTTACCGTTGAACTAGTGGTTACAGAACATCCGTCTAAATGCAGGTTGAGATGCTGGAGCATCTGTATACCAGTTTTGGGCCGATGAGCAAAATCTCAGTCTTATCAGAATTTAAAAGTAGAAAGTTATGGGTCATCCAATCTCTTAGTTCCTTAACACACTCAGTCATCCGGGTTAATTGAGCTGTATCGCCTGGTTTAGATGAAATATATAGCTGAGTATCATCAGCATAACAATGGAAGCTAATTCCATGCCTTCTAATAATATTTCCTAACGGAAGCATGTATATTGTGAAGAGCAGGGTCCTAGAACTGAACCTTGCGGCACGCCATAATTTACTTGCATTAGCCTGGATAGCTCTCCATTCAAATCTACAAAATGGTAACGATCGGACAGGTAGGATTTAAACCAGCTTAATGCCTGTCCCTGAATGCCGATGTAATTTTGTAAGCGATCTAGGAGGAGATCATGGTCTATAGTGTCGAATGCAGCACTAAGATCTAGTAAAACCAACAGCGAGATGAAGCCTTGGTCTGAAGCTAAAAACAGGTCATTAGTTATTTTAACTAGAGCAGTTTCTGTGCTATGATGGGGCCTAAAACCTGACTGAAATTCTTCAAAGATATTGTTCTCTTGCAGGTAGGAACATAACTGTGCAGCGACAATCTTTTCTAAAATCTTAGACATAAATGGGAGATTTGAAATTGGTCTGTAATTTGATAACGTGTTTGGATCCAGATTAGGTTTTTAATGAGGGGCTTAATAACTGCTAACTTGAGGGATTTAGGGACGTGACCTAAAGATAGTGAGGAGTTAATAATATTTAGAAGAGGCTCACCAGTTGTATATAACACTTCCTTCAGTAATTTAGTAGGAATTGGATCTAACTGACATGTTGTCGATTTAGCTTTGGCAATAACATTATACAGCTCTTCCTGTCCTATACATGTAAAACAGTGGAGTTGTGGAGTTGAAGGTAACACTGTCTCAGGAGATGCTGTAAGAGGTTGAACTGCCACAATTGTTTTCTAATGTTATCTATTTTTCAGTGAAGAAAATCATAAAGTCCTCACTACTAAACTGTGATGGAACACAATTTTCAGAGCCCTGATTTGTAGTTAGTTTAGCTACTGTACTGAAAAGGAACCTGGGATTGTTTTTGTTGTTTTCTATAAGTTTGCTCAGGTGTTCAGCTCTAGCAGCTTTTAGCGCCCGTCTGTAGCTGAGCATACTGTCTTTATACGCGATTCTAAATACCTCCAATTTAGTTTTCCTCCATTTTCTCCAGATTACGTGCTGTTCTCTTGAGGGCATGTGTATGACTATTATACCAAGATGCAGGTGCTTGGTCTCTAACCTTTTTTAACCGGATAGGGGCAACGGTGTCTAATGTGCTAGTGAGGATAAGGTCTATGTTCTTAGTTATCTCATCAAGATTAATAGTAGTTATGGGTTTAGTGAGAAATTGAGATAAATCAGGCAGGTTATTTACGAATCTGTCCTTAGTGGTTGGAACAATAGTCCTACCAGGTCGATAACGTGGTGCAACACGGCTAATCTGCTCTACCGGTAGTGTGTACAGTATGAGGTAATGGTCTGTGATGTCATCACTCTGAGGTAAAATATCTATATCAGTGACGTCTGCTCCGTGGGATATTATTAAGTCTAGTGTGTGGTTAAAGCGATGAGTTGGTCTGGTGACGCTTTTGTTTAACCCCAAAAGAGTTTAATAAGTCAACAAATGATAATCCTAGAGCATCGTTTACATCATCTACATGAATATTAAAATCTCCTACAAGCAGCACTTTATCAAAATTGATCAAGAGATCTGATAGAAAACAAGCAAACTCTTGAAGAAAATCAGCGTAGGGTCCTGGGGGTCTGTACACGGTGACCAGAGCGAGTTTACTATGTATGTCCGAAAGTACAACTTTAAGAACGAGCACTTCAAATGATTTAAAGCTGAATCCTAACATCTGACTAACATTAAGAGAAGCAGTATAAATGGTTCCTACACCCCCCCCACGACCAGTCTGACGGGGCTCAAAGCTACTTCTCTTTAAGAAAAAGAGAAAGATAAGAGAGAAAAGATGAGAAACAAGAGAAATAAGAAAAGATAATGAGAGAAAGAGAGAAAGAAAGAAAGAAAGAAAGAAAGAAGAAAGAAAGAAAGAAAGAAGAAAGAAGAAAGAAAGAAAGAAAGAAAGAAGAAAGAAAGAAAGAAAGAAGGAAGGAAGGAAAGAAAAGAAGAAAAAAAGAACAAAAGAGAAAGATCAAAAGAGAAAGGTAATAAGAAGGAAAAAGATCATGAGAAAAGAGAAATATTTATAATGTTACATGTTTGGGGGGATTTTGGGGGATTTGGAGGGATTCTGTACACTAATGTTTAGGAAATAATCATAAAAATGTGAAATCTTTTCCATGCATTTGGATGAAATGATCTAAAAGATCATCTGTAATAAATGCAGACCCTGAATGTTATTCTGACACATTGTTGTGTATTGGGTTGCCAGATGCGCGGCTGCTTAGCGGTGTAAAAGCCTCTAATGGACTGTTGTTATGCAGGTGTGTAATATCGTAGTTGGGCAGCGCTGCATTAAGAAGCTGACTGATAACCAAACGTCCACCATGATTAAAGCCACAGCTCGATCAGCTCCGGATCGCCAGGAGGAGATCAGCAGACTGGTGAGTGTCACAGCAAGCTCCGTGCTTACCACACCCCCCTCCCCTGACCACCACACCCCCTACCCTGACCACCACATCTCTTTACTTTTTCTCTATTGTTTCTCATTAGATTTATTTTCTTTCTTATCTCTCTCTTTTTCTTTCTCTTTGTCTTTCTTACTTTTTCTTTTCTTTCTCTTTTCTTTTCTTTCTCTTTGTTCTCATTATATTTCTTTTTCCTCTTCTTATCTTTCTTTTTCTTTTTATCCTTCTCTTTTCTTTCTTTTTCTTTCTTTTTCTTTCTTTTCTCTTTGTCTTTCTTACTTTTTCTTTTTCTTTTCTTTTCTCTTTGTTCTCATTATATTTCTTTTTCCTCTTCTTATCTTTCTTTTTCTTTTTATCCTTCTCTTTTCTTTCTTTCTTTCTTTTCTCTTTATTTTTCTTTTCTTTTTCTTTCTCTTTTCTTTTTCTTTTCTTTTTCTTTTCTCTTTTCTTTTCTCTTTACTCTTTTCTTTTCTCTTTTCTTTCGTTATCTTTACAACTTTTTCTTTCTTTTTCTTTGTCTTTCTCATTATCTTTCCTTTTTGTTTCTTTTCTCTTTTCTTTTTACTTATCTTTCTCTTGATCTTTCTTTTTCTTTGTCACTTATTTTTTCTTTATCTCGATTCTGGTTACAGGTGCGCAGTGCAAACTATGAGGCTGACCCGTTCGTGCAGGAGTTCCAGTTCCGCGTGAGAGACGAGATGGCCGATGTGACCGGCCGCGTATTGCCCGCCCCCATGCTGCAGTACGGCGGCAGGGTGAGCTCTGAACACTTCCTGGTATCTTCTCTCCTTTTAATCATGCAGTTTTTATGTGTGTGTGTCATTGTGTGTGTTTCTCAGTGTAGCATTTTCAAGTGGATTGAATTCTCCTTTTGATTTTAGCTTTGCGTTGGATAGTTGTAGCGCGATTCAATTAACTGTCTGTATGATCACTGTCTTTCCTGCGTATGCGTCGGTTTTCTGTTTCTGATTTCTGAATTAAATTTTTTGTTGGAGGATTGTTCATTACTAAATACCATTGACAATTTTAGTTTTTTCCCAGATTCCACATGACCGTGTCTGTACTTGATGATGGCGTACTACATTCCCAAAACTTGAAACTGAATTATAATTTTTGTACTCAATTTACCTCAGGTGTCATACAACCCCAAGTCCAAAAAAGTTGGAACAAAATGTAAATAAAAACAGAATGCAATGATTTGCAAAACTCATAGTGGGAGTGGGAGCTCAGTGGTTAAGGTTCTAGGTTACTGATTGGAAGGTCGGGGGTTCAAGCCCTGGTATCGCCAAAGCTGGCACTCTTGGGCCCTTGAGCAAGGCCCTTAACCCTCTGTGCTCCAGGGGTGGCGTATCATGGCCAACCCTGCCCTCTGACCCCAGCCTTCGAGCAAGTTGGGATATGCGACGAACAAATTTCACTGTGTTGTAATGTATATGTGACAAATAAAGGCTTTACTATTCTTTTTCTTCTTCTATAAATCAATATACTATTCACAATTTTTTTTAAATGTTTAAACTGAGAATATGTACCATTTTATGGAAAAAAAAAAAAAAGGTAATTTTAAATGTGATGCCTGCAACAGTTCTTGTTGACTCAGGCCTTGTTTACCTCTGTGTAGCATCATGTCTTCTGTTCAGTTGTTGAAGTTTGGAGAGGAATATTGGACATTTGTGTCTGATACAGGATTCTAGCTTCTTAACAGTTCTGGGTGTCCTTTGTTGTTTTTGACCCGTGTTGCCGCCCTTAAATTGAGCCCTATTTTTTTCTTAAAATAATACATTTACTCAGTTTAAACATTTAATGTTCTATTGTGAATACAATATGGGTTTTTGAGATTTGCCTATCGTTGCATTCTGATTTTAGTTACATTTTTACACAGTGTCCCAACTTTTTTCAGTATTTGGGGTTGTACATCCCATTTTGTCATTATATCTATCAGGATATTTGCCTTCATGAAGTTTTTATATTGAACTATATTTTACTTTATATAAGTATATAAAGCAACATTAGGCTGCAGATCTTAAACTAAATTCGAGTGATCTGTGTGTTTGTGTGTTTAGAATCGCACAGTGGCCACTCCAAGTCATGGCGTATGGGACATGAGAGGGAAGCAGTTCCACACCGGAGTAGAAATTAAAATCTGGGCTATCGCTTGCTTCGCCACCCAGCGACAGTGCCGAGAGGAAATGCTTAAGTAGGGATTCTCGTCGGCTTTTTTTTTTGTTTCTTTGTGTCTTTTTTTTTTTTCTTATGTATTGTGTTCCATTTTGTGATACAGAAGCTTTACTGACCAGTTGCGTAAGATTTCAAAAGATGCCGGGATGCCTATTCAGGGCCAGCCATGCTTCTGCAAGTACGCTCAGGGAGCAGACAGTGTAGAGCCCATGTTCAGACACCTGAAGAACACCTATGCTGGCCTGCAGCTCATCATCGTTATCCTGCCTGGGAAAACTCCTGTCTACGGTAAAAGACCTGCTTCCACATGTGCAATAAGACCAGACAGTCGTACAATTCCTACGCATTTTGCAAATCTGATTTGATTGATTTAAAGGTCTGAATAAGTATGTGGGGGAATATATTTGTGTTTCCATACTATTGCCCTATTTTAAAATGTAAAATGTGTGTGTGTATATATATATATATATATATATATATATTATTATTATTTTTATTTTATTTTATTTTTTCTAAAACAAAAGGCACACATCCAGATAAATTTAAAAACAAGGTTTTAGTAAAAAAAAAAAAAAATACATATATATATATATATATATTACACACGTGTCGCATCCATAGTTTTTCTGAATTGTGAACAACATATTATACATTTGTTAATTGTATTAGGAAAATTCCGTCTTCATAGGAAAAAAGTATGCTACATTTAAAAAAAAAAAATTTCCCATTTAATTAATTACTTTACATTCTGTGTAAATCTCTTGGAACAAACAAAAAATATTTCTCCTTTTTTCTCTGGAAGCTAGTGTTAATTTGACATGATTATATAATACCTCTTGTTCTTGTGACATCCAATAAAATTAAATAAAAAATTAATAATAATAATAATAATAATAATAATAATAATAATAATAATAAAAAGCGTTAGGTATTTGCTTTCCGGCTCTTTGAAACGTCGTGTAAACCACTAAAAAAAAAGTTTCCGAAAGACGTTTTCACAGTCGCATTTATCCATTTTGGCGATCATTTACCAAAGCGAATATTTTGTTAACTGAAACCGCAGTATAAGCGTTTCAAGCGAAAACGTCTGTGGGGACATGGTCAAAAGGTGTTTTTGTTAACGGACTTTAGTTCTGTTTTGCAGTTTCTTGTACATACACAATCCTCCTGTTGCTGTAGGATAAAAGGTTTACAGTTTAAAAATGAAATGTATAAACAATGAACAATGCACTGTTTTCGAATTGCCGTTTTAATAAAATGCTGTGATTTGAACGTGGTTTGGTTTCGGTATTAATTTATAGGAGCTACAGAGGCCACAACCTTCCGTCAATTGTTTACAAACATTAGAGATTGTAGCGTAATACGCGTTATAGTTGGAATTTTAAAATCAGATGTTAAATATGGTCTTAAAAAGCTTTAAGGAATTCTGCACGTTTGTCTGGAAAAATATGGAATTTTCAAATAAAAAATGTTTAGGAACCCTGGGTTGATGGGTTGAACAAGGACTACACTGAAAATCACTTTCTTTATATATCCATCGACTGACATTTTGATTTTGTCCTGTGTGTGTGTGTGTGTGTGTGTGTGTGTGTGTGTGTGTGTGTTTTTTTTTTCCCTGCAGCGGAGGTAAAGCGCGTCGGGGACACCCTTCTCGGCATGGCCACTCAGTGCGTGCAGGTGAAGAACGTTGTGAAGACGTCGCCGCAGACCCTCTCCAACCTCTGCCTTAAGATCAACGTCAAGCTCGGTGGCATCAACAACATCCTGGTTCCTCATCAACGGTCCGTAAAGCCGGTTACATTTCAACGTACTGTAATGTTTAATGGTTTGGACCTTGTAGGACTCATTTGTTGTCATTTCTTGTCCACTTGCAGTCCGTCCGTCTTCCAGCAGCCTGTCATTTTCTTGGGTGCCGATGTCACTCATCCACCTGCAGGAGATGGCAAGAAGCCCTCCATCGCTGCGGTGAGGAAACGTCTCCTATTTTGTCGCACACATTTCTTTGTTCTTAGATCAAAACCTTTGTTTTATGAGACTTCTGCGATTTGCACTGGATCTCCGCAATGATGTCAAAATGCAGGACTCAAGACTCAGGACTCAAATCTGGCGAGTGGTGGTTTCTGGGCGAGAAACTCGCATGTGAGGAGAGCTGGTTGACAGGGGTGCATGGGCATTGCGGACCATCTGGTATTCCGTCCACCACAGATCCGGTCGCTTTCCCCAAACGTCCTCCCTCAGGATTAGCATCGGTTGCACAGAACCCGATGTGCCTTAGGCGATGTCTTTTGGCACACTGGCTTATGTTGGTCGGTGCGCCCTGTGACTGTGCGCGCAGCCTTGTGCTGCCATCTGTTGGCGTGTTACAAAACGAATCTTGAAAATTTTTGTTCCACCTCGTATACATTCCTTATATGCTTTTTAGGATTTCAATGGTGTGTGTGTGTGTCTGTGTAGGTGGTGGGCAGCATGGATGCCCACCCGAGTCGCTACTGTGCCACAGTACGTGTTCAGCGACCCAGGCAGGAGATCATCCAAGACCTGGCCTCCATGGTCCGAGAGCTGCTCATCCAGTTCTACAAATCCACACGCTACAAACCCACACGTCTCATCTTCTACAGAGACGGGGTGTCGGAAGGACAGTTTCGGCAGGTCAGTCCTCTAAACGTGCGCTCGCTCAATTTTGTCTTAAAAAGTAAAAAAAATAAAAATCTAAATTTTAAGACTTAAGTCTTTTAAATCACTGTTCTTTTGTCTTGCACTTTTAAATGTTTTCATTTTGTTCATTTGTTCATTTTGTTTGTAAGTTGCTAACAACGTGTGTTTTCGTGTCGTAATGTATATCGCAAATTTCATTCTCAATGGTCTTAAAATGACTTTGAAAAGTCATAGATTTGACTGTGACTCCTTCAGAAACTTGATTTGATGATCATGCTGAATTATTCAGGTGCTGTATTACGAGCTGCTGGCCATTCGGGAAGCCTGTATAAGTCTAGAGAGAGAGTATCAACCAGGCATCACTTATATCGTCGTGCAAAAACGCCACCACACACGCCTTTTCTGCGCTGACCGCAACGAGAGGGTGAGGAAAAAAAAAAACTATCTTTTCTGATATTTTCATACATTTCCATGGACAGTGGTACCTCGGTTTCCAGAAAAGGGCTGGAAAGCCTATTTAATTGTATATTGGAGTGAATTTTCCCAATAGAATCAATGTCAATTGAGATAATGCTTTCCATAAAATATCTTCATGTAAAAAAGTATACAGTACAATATACAGTAATACAATATAATAATACAATTATAAGTGATGTTAAATTAATCTAAAATAAATAAACATGATCTTTACTGTACCTTTGAGGAGACTCGAGGCTGAGATGAGGTGTGGAGGAGGATTATTTTTTGGAAGGAGAGTCTCCTTCTATTATGATTTTGGGAATGACTGTATAAGACTGTAGAAAGAACATTACTCATAATTGTACATTCCAGTGCTCATGTTAATTTTCACTCTTCTGTGTTTTGTAGTGTTTTAAAGACTATACACTCTTAAAATCTCCCAAATGAGGATGAGGTTCCCCTTTTGAGTCGGGTTTCTCTCAAGGTTCCTCCCTCGTAACATCTAAGGGAGTTTTTCCTTGCCACAGTCGCCCCAGGCTTCATCATCAGGGAGAAATACACATGGTTCACTTTCATTCTTAAATTCTGTAAAGCTGCTTTAAAACAATGCCCGTTGTGAAAAGGCTGGGGCGATGTGTAAAGTGGAAGTTTAGTGAAAGCAGCGTTTTGGTTGACTTGACTGTCACCCGAAACGCTGCTTTCACTAAACTTCCACTTTTTAGATTCACTTTTTTGTTTATTATTCACTTAAATCTCCTTTTTTTTTTTTTTTTTTTTTTTTTTTACTTTCATCAAAAATCTCGCTTGATGCTCGTCAAGTTTATTTGTATAGCGCTTTTCACAACAGACATTGTCTCAAAGCAGCTTTACAGATTGTACAGAACAGTTGAGGTGAACGATGTGTATTTATCCCTGATGAGCAGCCGTGGTGACTGTGACAAGGAAAAACTCCCTTAGATGTTATAAGGAAGAAACCTTGAGAGGAACCAGACTCAAAAGAGGAACCATCCTCAATTGGGTGACATCAAGAGTGTGATTATAGTCTTTAAACAATACAGAACACTGGAGAGTGAGAACTAACATGAGCACTGGAGTGTAAGATTATGAGTAATGTTCTTTCTACAGTTTTTTACGGTCAGTTGTGGTTATAAAACTTGGAGCTACTGAGCAACTCATAAAAAAGCTCAACATTTGTGATCATCAGAGATCCAACATCAGCGTCTCCATGCCAGAGCCTTTAAACACTTAAGGAGGAGTGTATTGGATTTTCGCTCGCAATCCTATGCAAAATTTCAGTCAAATATTTGCTCGTACTACAAAGCAACTGCGTTACTCGCAAACTGAGGTTTTACTGTATGTTACTGGCTTTTTTTTTTTTTTTTTTTGGCTTTTGCTTTTGCTTTTTTTCTCTCAAAACCATAAACCTCGCTTTCTCAGGTTGGACGGAGTGGAAACATTCCTGCCGGCACTACAGTTGACACGGACATCACCCATCCATATGAGTTTGACTTTTACCTCTGCAGTCATGCTGGAATACAGGTAAACAAACACACACACATGGTGGGACATCAATACTCCCCCAGAATAGCCTCAATAGATTGTCTGAAACTGTCTCAATAAATATGCAACAATTTTTAATTAACAAATAAATGGCATTGTTATGGACTGATAACTGAAGCATATTTGGTTGGGGTGTAACGGAATACAACATTCACGGTTCGGTACCTCAGTTTATCAGGGTTTGGTACAGTTAGGGGGAAGAAATGCAAAACGTCTAATTGCTTGTGGGTTTTTTTTTTTTGGGAACGTCAACCGTTTATATTTTTCAAACGCACTGAAATCAAATGCCTGCTTGATTTCATATAAAATATATATAAATAAAATCAAATAAATCCAATTAATGCAATACACTTATTTTTTATTATATCAATTGCATTAAGAAATGGATTTAATTGGCACATTAAATTGATTAAATAAAATGGAATGAATGGGAAAAAATTCAGTAAAAAAAATTTACAAAAATTGTCAATAAAAAAAACTAGAATGAAAAAGTTTACACACACGCCTGCACTCATTAATATACATCTCTGTATTACACAAATAGGATCCAACAAATGTGTGTTGTACTTATTTTAGCAAATTTAAACAAATGTCTTTATTTCCTCTATCCGATAACTCCCTCGGTATGTGGAATTGTCAGGTTTTTCTACTTTTAAGATGAAACGCAAAAGAATCCATAGCGCTTGACTCTGGTAAAAACTGGAACTGCGGCATGAGTAGATACAGCGACACTGCGCTAACTCTAGTTCCTTTTTTTTTCATACCCCTGACACTCTTTTGTATGTTTTCAAGTTTAATAGTAATAAAAACTTGCAGACCGCCACTTAATACGTTGGTGAGGTACTCGGGGGTTAACTATGTTCTGCATGTGAAAAGGATTGCATTCGGTACACATGTGCACCGTACCGAAAGCCCTACGGTTCGGTACGAATACGTGTCCTTTTCACCCCTAGTATCTGGTGTTTTGATGGCGGTGGTGAAGGCGTTCGTTCTGTCGTTCTGTCATCGCCAGTTCAAGCTTTATGATGCCAAAGCCATTCTTGACCAAGAGTGCAAAATTGGCTGAGTGAGGATATATTCTTTTTTTGCGACGCATGACAGTCACAAAATATGTCTGTGTTATTTATTGAGCCCGAACCATACAACAAGTCAGAAGCTCTTGTACATACACATAACAAGTTGGATCTCACCTTTGACTCGACGCTGCTGTTTTGTTCTCTCCGTGTCTCAAGGGCACGAGCCGGCCCTCGCACTACCACGTGCTGTGGGATGACAACTGCTTCACAGCCGACGAGTTCCAGCTGCTCACCTACCAGCTGTGCCACACGTACGTGCGCTGCACCCGCTCCGTCTCCATCCCAGCGCCTGCCTACTATGCCCACCTAGTGGCCTTCCGTGCTCGCTACCACCTGGTTGACAAGGAGCATGACAGGTAAGAGCCGTTTATCGTGTGGGATGGAAACTGTTAGGAGCATACGCTTCCGTCACACGAATTAGCTGAAGAGACAGTTGGTCATTGAGTGTATTTATGCCGAAAGAACACAGTGTCTGATATTTAAACTGGAAGAGGGCAAACACACACACACACACACACACACACACACACACACACACACACACACACACACATATATATATATTGTGTTAGAGAAGTGAAGAAAAGTGTGTTAGAGAAGTGAAGAAAAGAGTGCAGGCAGGGTGGAGTGGGTGGAGAAGAGTGATAGCAGGAGTGATTTGTGATAGAAGAGTATCTGCAAGAGTGAGAGGGAAAGTTTATAGGACTGTGGTGAGACCTGAGATGTTGTATGGTTTAGAGACAGTGACATTGAGTAAAAGACAGGAGGTGGAGCTGGAGGTAGCAGAGCTGAAGATGCTGAGATTTTCATCGGGGGTGATGACGATAGAAATTAGTTTATTAGAGGGACAGTGCATGTAGGACGTTTTGGAAACAAGGTGAGGGACGCGAGATTGAGATTGTTTGGACATGTGCAGAGGAGGGACATGGGGTATATCAGTAGAAGAATGCTGAGGATGGAGCCACCAGGAAGGAGGAAAAGAGGAAGCACAAGAAGGAGGTTTATGGATGTGGTGAGGGAAGACATGCAGGTAGTTGGTTTAAAAGAGGCAGATGTAGAGGACAGGGGGGTATGGAGACGGATGATCTGCTGTGGCGACCCCTGATGGGAGCAGCCGAAAGAAGAAATAATCCATACAAATTCTACCCTGAGCCTGTGTGGGTTGAATGAGGAGAGACTGTGGGGTCTTTGCTCGGTCAAGCAGCTGACTGAAACGTACAATTTGTTTCGTAAAATAAAATAAATGAATAACAGTAGTTCATCAGCCATTTGTATAGAGGTAACGGAATGTATTTACATTCAGTAAAAAATGCTAGACACTTTGGCATGATTCTACTGCTGCCATATAAAAGACTTTTATTAATGATATGTAGGAAACAAAAGCAAAAAAAAAAAGCTATAATGCAGTAAAACTGAGAAACTATTAAGAATAAATACATTTGTGCGTATTTGTTTAAACGCTGAAGGCAATTTCAAGTGTTTTCTTTTAATAAACAATATTTACTCATTCTCAATTTCTCTCTTTTTTTCTGTCAGTGCTGAGGGCAGTCATGTGTCAGGACAGAGTAATGGGCGTGACCCCCAATCCCTGGCCAAAGCTGTGCAGATTCACCACGACACCCTGAGGACCATGTACTTTGCCTAACTCCTTCTCCTCGTCCCCTCCAGCACTTACCTGTCACACATACGACACCATGCACTGAAGCCTCGTCCCCTGTCGCATCAGTGACAAGTCCCAGCTGCTAAAAACGAACTAAACGCAACTACAGCAAAAGGGGAAGGGGTGGGAATTAACACTGTTATGCAATAGAATATATAAAAAAAAAAAAGCAACAGCCAGGCTTTTCTACAAGCCAACATATAGATCTGTGAGTCCCGACAAAAGGTATGGCATTTGTACACTTATTTATTAGTATCAAGTTTCTCTGTGACTGGGTTTTTTTTTTTTTGTTTTTGATTGAGATCTTTTATTCTTCTAATTCGTTCAACTCCAACTTAAGGACTTGATATCAGATCTAAAGGTCAAACGCTTTCACTCTCATTAACGGAAGAGCGCGACACCACTGGAGGGCGGTGTGGCATCAAAGAACCGATCGGTCACGAATCAACGTTACGTCCGCGCCGCAATCGAGCGCCGAATATCAACGCGTCTGCGCGATTTTATGCCATATGTCATTCACGCCATGCGATATTGCTTCTGAACAACGGTTCTAGACCGAAAATGAATCTAGAGTAACTGACTTTTTCGGAAACACGATATGGCAAAATCTTTGGATCGAGTTATTTTTCTTAAGCAAAAAATAGTTTCCAGTGAAGCTACAGCTTGAAAGGAAGTCCTAAAGAGACGTGTTACAAACACCAACTGCCCAATCAAATTTGGTGGCCCAGAACAAACGGTTATGAAAATTTGATTAAGATAAAGTGTAAAGTGATGCTGGGTCATTGCCAAAGGACGATGCGTTCTATTCTAAATACGAATTGTTTTACATTTTATACATATACACAAACTATATGGATAAAAGTTTGTGGACACCTGACGACAATAAGATAAGCTTTTTAAACATCTCATTCCACATCCAGTCCCCATTTCCTGATTATAACCTTCAACCTTCTGGAAAGATCTTCACTCGATTTTAATTGTCACATATACACTACAGCACAGTTGCATTCTTTCTTCGGATTTCCCAGCGATGTTGGGGAAGCTGGGGTCAGCGCTTCTGGAGCACAGAGGGTTTAGGTTCTTGTTCAATAGCCCAAGAGTGGCAGCAGGCTTGAACCCTCGACCTTCCAATCAATAACCCAGAGCCTTAACCGATGGAATTTGGACTTTGATTGTGAAGAGTCTTAAGGGTGTTATTAAAGTCAGGTACTGATGTAAGTGAGGTGAGGAGGCCTAGGGTTCCGTCAGCGTTCACATTCATTCCGAAGGTGTTCGATAGGGTTGAGGTCAGAGCTCTATAGTAGGCCACTCAAAAAGAGCTGTGCAATTTGTGTCATGCTGGAACAAGTTGCATCTCTGAGTTAGAGTGAAGGGAAAACTGAATGTGAGAGCATCCAAAGACGTCCTATAGAATTGTGTGCCTCTAAATTTGTGGTAACAGTTTGGGGAAGAACCACATATGGCATTGGTCGGGTGTCCCAATACTTTTGTCCCTATATATGGTACTTGCACCATGTTCATGAAATATCGGTTATTATGACTAGTGTGTGTGCGTGGTTAAAAAAACGGATCTAAAGTAATCATGCCATCAGTCCTAATACTTAGACATGTGTGTCACTGTGCTGCCTGGAAAAAATCTCAACCGTATCTGTTCCTGAATGTTTTTTTTTTTCTTTCCCACTCTTTCTGTTATTTGAAGGCAGAGTGACACATTAGCTAAGAACTGCGATTTTAGCCTAAAGTACAACCGCTGGACATCCGTTAAACCCGACCCAAGGTCGGTAGAAAATTTACCCTGAGAGGGGTGGGGGGGTGTGTGTGTGTGTGTGTGTGTGTGTGTGTGTGTGTGTGTGTGTGTGTGTTGCTTGTTACCAGGTACTTAGTATGTATGTTGATACGCCTTTGCTAATACAGCGTTTTCTCATTAAACTCCAGATGTTAGGAAGAGAAGGTGGTGGTTTTACAGTTGTGAGTATCTATAAAGCGTATAGTGTTGTTAGGTTGGACACATTAAAGCATTGGCTGTTTAGTTTGTGTATTCACAGGGATTTGAGACACAGTTCCCGGTATCAGCTTCTTAATAAACACCGGCCTGTGCAATGCTTTTCATGCGGTTCAACCTCAAACTGCGGTTGCCCAAAAGCAGCGTTTTTAAAAACCCGTAAAAAAAACGGGTCAGTGGCGATTAGGGACGCGAGGCTACGCCACACTCGGGACATTTCGAAACATACTTTCTCGCTTTCCCTTATGCCTAGTGGGCGAAAGCACATACTGCCATGCCAAAGAGTGCACAAATATACTTCCAACCGCGATTCAGCTACAAGCCCTTCTAGTCTACGGTATACGATTGTAAATTGTACCAGAACGCATTACACTGCATCATGTGACAAAGTTCGCGAACACCTGATTAGCACACACACATATGTGATTCTTTCCCAAACTGTCGGAACAACACAGTGGTGTAAATGGTACAGTTTCCCTTCACCTAAAACTCATTCTAGGTGAAAATAGATTAGATTGAAAATACATGTAAAGAGCTATTAAAATGCAATCGTCATCTAACCAGAAATTCATAAGTGGCCTGTTTACAGTCTTCTTCTTCTTCTTCTTTCAGCTTCTCTCATTAGGGGTCGCCACAGCGGATCATCCGTCTCCATACCCCTCTGTCCTCTACATCTGCCTCTTTCAAACAAACTACCTGCATGTCCTCCCTCACCACGTCCATGAACTTCCTCCTTGTCCTTCCTCTTTTCCTCCTTCCTGGTGGCTCCATCCTTAGCATTCTCCTACTGATATACCCCATGTTCCTCCTCTGCACATGTCCAAACCATCTCAATCTCACCTCCCTCACCTTGTCTCCAAAACGTCCTACATTCGCTGTCCCTTTAATAAACTTGTTTCTAATTCTGTCTATCATCGTCACTCCCAACGGCAACCTGAACATCTTCAGCTCTGCTACCTCCAGCTTCACCTCCTTGTCTTTTACCTGTCTCTAATCTATACATCATCGCAGGTCTCACCACAGTCCTATAAACTTTCCCTTTTACTCTTGCAGATACTCTTCTATCACAAATCACTCCTGCTATCACTCTTCTCCACCCACTCCACCCTGCCTGCACTCTTTTCTTCACTTCTCTAACACACTCTCCGTCATCTTGCACTGTTGACCCAAGTGGCCTGTTTACAGTAAATAGCAATATGTTCAATGAGGGTATGGATCCATATGTACAGGTTTGAGAGAGATTCATGTACAGAAGGTGCAGCAAGTAATAAGATATGATATATATATATACATACACACACAGTAGGGGTTTAACGGTACACAAAATCCACGCTTCGGTACGTATCTCGGTTCTGAAGTCACCACTTGGTTCAATTTCGGTACGGTTAGGGGGAAGAAAATGCAAACCATAAAATTGCTTGTCATTTTTTATCAACACGTTTTATTATTAACATTTGTGAACATCAACAGTTTACGTTCTTAAAACAATTTTGAATAAAATGCCTGTTTGCTTCAATAATATAATAACCAAAATATTACAATATTTATAATAAAATTGTATAAATGGATAAATTTGTTAGATCCCATTTGGGTAATACAGATGTGAATGTAAGTGTGTGTGTGTTTTAATTATATTATAGAATTTTCTAAAGATATGATCTACTTAACAGTTCTACTTATTTCAGCAGACTTTAATGTCTTCATTCCTTCCATCCTTCATTCATTCACTCCCTCGATATGAGGAATTGTCAGGATTTTCTCCTTTCAAGAGAAATTCTAAAACCTGGACATAAAACGCTAAAGAATCCATAGCGCTCGTCACTTATTGGTTAGCAGCCACAGTGACACTGCGCTAACTCTAGTTTTTGTTTAATACCATGGGCATTTTGGTGTATGTTTTCAAGTTTATTAATAATAATAAAATGCACTTAAAGTGTGAGGCGGAGACTAAACAAACTTAACACTTAATACGTTACTGAGGAAACTCCGATTTGAATTATGTGTTCTGCACGTAAAAAAGGATTGCAAAGCCCTGTATCGAAAAATGTTCACCCCTCAATATACAGTATAACTGTGCAGAGGATAAGGCATGTCTAGAAGATAACATGCTCAGATAATGATATACATACTGTATGTACATACACCGACCAGGCATAACACTGATTATCTCTGCACCATGGCACCTGTTAGTGGGTGGGATTTATTAGGCAGCAAGTGAACATTTTATCCTCAAAATTGACGTGTTAGAAGCAGAAAAAATGGGCAAGCGTAAGGATTTGCGCAAGTTTAAAAAGGGCCAAATTGTGGCGTCTAGACGACTGGGTCAGAGCAGCTCCAAAACTGCAGAGCGATCATTTTAGAATCAGCCCCTGCAGCTTGGTAATGGCAGGATATAAACTCTGACCTTCTAAACAGAAGTCCAACACCTTATCACATGGTGAATGATCACAAATCCCCAGAGCCACACTCCAATTTTAGTGGAACTACTTTTTATTACAGCGTCTAGTGGAGGAAATGTAGAATGGAAAGTTACATATGAAAACATAAGTGTGATGGTCAGGTGTCCCCAAACTATAATCCATATAGTGTATCTGGTAGCATAAATTTAGCTTAAACGCATGGCCTCGAAGTATAAATCGGCTGATTGTCCTTCCGGATATAAATAAGCACTTTGGTTAAATAGTCAAACATAACTAGAAAGACGGTTGAACTTTTCAGCGTGATGAATATTATGTGCCTCAGTGGATCTGTGTGTGTGTGTTTGTTTTTTTTAAATGAGGACTGTTGACTACTTGACCTCTCTTGTCCTTAAGCATTGGCTTATGTCAATTTTTATCCTCGAAGCCACATCCAGATGCAAACCAGTGTAGCTGCTAAATCTACAAACAGATCTGTTTTGGTGCAAAGAGTGTGCGAGTGGAACAACGACAATATTACTGCACTTAATTGTTGGGGCGCTTTTTGCCCAGGTGCTACGAAGTGCGCTGCTGTAATTCGGGGGGGTGTCAGAACCGTCTTGTCCACCGTTCCCTTTCCCTGGTTTGGTTCTACAGCTTGCCGTGTTCTTTACACTTCAAACATGTATTTTCTTTCGAAGTGTTTAGAAGTTGCATGCTCTTGTCTTAGAAACAAACGATTCACCTGAGAGCCTCGTAGGTTGGGCGAGGTCTTGCATCTTTCTTCGGCGTCACGAATAACGTCCAAGAGCCAGATGTTCAAAAACCCCTTTGATTCATATAATAACTGATTACATCATCTAACCGTGTAAACAGCACCTGACTCGAGCTTGCTTTCTGGTTTGTTTATTATGCTTTGATTGGGGTACAAGAAAGTATTTTCCAGTCGAATTGAATAATCAGTTTATCCGCCAACATACGAATAAAAAGAAAATAGCAAGAATTTAATAGTTTTCATATTTGAAAAAAAAATGATGGTCTTTGAACAGCTGGCTCCAATGGAAACTGAAAAAAGTTGTAGGATCGGTTTAGATGTCTGGGATTGTATTGCATCCGCACACCTTTTCGCCTCTTAATTCATAGAAAGGAACTGACGTATTATGAAATGTGACCGTAAACAACCATTAAGAGCTTCTTCAGCCAATCGAAATGCCTTAATGGTTGAAGCACACGTTCGGCTGATTTATTCCTTTTTGTTTTGATGATGATTCGGTGCGTGGCACTGTGAAACCTCCCATCCGTTTTGAACGTACCTGCTACTTCTCTGGCACTTACCAGCATTCGATTTGTTTTTTTTGTGTTTGTTTTTTTTAACTTGAAAATAATAATGAATATGGCATGCAAATCCCATGCATTTAAAAGGGGTCCTGTAGTACTTTTTATCATGTCGAGTTGCCACGGATATCGTCGCTAGGGCCCAGTCAACGAGGCATTTCGTGGGAGGGTGGAGAGGTCGGGCACAAACTGTGATGTAATAAGCCCCGCCCCTTCTCTCCGTGCTGGACTTATGGGGTGCCTTGGCTCAAAAAAAAAAAAAGCCTTTTTAATTCAGAGCAGAGGTATATTTGTATATTTAAAAGAACGGATCTGTGTAACGCACACCACTTATTTTTGCTAACGAAAATAATAAAGTCTACGAGAGATACGCGAATATTCAAATGACCTTATTATTAACAACGAGCGTCTAACAATAATCAGTAAAAATGCAATAGACTGTTGACCTCCAGGTTTTTTTGTTTTTTTTTCTTTTCAATGTAAATTTTTTTTTATGCATTGTCTTATCTTTATGGTATTGGTGTGGTTTCAAGTGGCTAATGTTAAATTCTTTCTTTTATATAACGTCACACTTGTTTGTGTGTTTTTGTCCCATTGAAACGTGAGCAGACTTTAGAAACCTGCCCTTTGATTTAAGGTCCAGCCTAAAAAAGAATTTTTGTCTAAATGTTTTATCCACTATGATAAAAGATTATGAACTAAAACCCTATTTTATATCCTTGCATTGTTCTTATGATTATTATTATTACAATTTTCCACATAGAGGTGAATTCACTATAAAAGGAGACTTGTCTGTGGAATGTGCCTTTCTTGATGGTGCTGATCTTAAACTAGTAAATAAAGGACATAAAACAAAGCGTACTTTTGAAATGCTCAAAGGGCACGAGCCTTTCGTTTCAACGTCGAAGCCGAGTATGTACTGATATACGTGATATACTGTATAATGTGTGTATGTGTTTAAAAGAAAAAAAATATATAATACAATGTGTCTAACTTGTCATTTTCTTTGCCAAGAACACATTCAGATCCGTAAAGACTTTGCCAGTAACGTCATGTCAGGACCAAACTTTTTTCACATGGGTTTTTTTTTTTTGTTGGTGATCGGGGCACTTGGCATGGCATTGACCAACTGCTTGCACGAGCCAGGCAGCAACTGGAAAACGATACAGGATACAGGCGACATAATTACAGTTACAAAAGTTTTAAAATTCCAGAAAGACGGGTCCAGAAAGCTTCAGTTAAATCTAGTTTCTATCAGAAATAGCTTGTGCTCGTCGTCCTTCGGAGCAGCTGTGTATCAGCATCGGCTGTTTATGAATTCTGCATCCGTTCTATACAGGTTTCAGCAGCAAAATTGCTTCGAACAGAGAAACTAGAGTTGCTAAAGCGTTCACTCAGTGCTCCTGCTCCGTAGTGCCGTGTCAGTTTTTTCCTCTTTTTCTCGAGATTACTTACGGGGGAAATAAATCAATTCTGCTTTGGTTACCGTACATACCTACATACATACATACATACATACATACATACATAGAGCACTCGATTTGTCTCTTGATGGACCTGCCTCAGCTTCAAAACACATTTCTGGAATGGTTATATCACCCAATCCTAGTATTTCATGGAGCCTTTATGTTTGTTTTATTGTCCTATTTAATTGTTAATATTTGAATTAAATATCTATGTATGCAATATGTGTCCCTTTTCTTACCTGCATTCGTTTTTTTTTTGTTGTGAAAGGAAAAAAGTGACAAGACTATAAATGATCACATTTTATTCTTTTCTAAAAGTTTTAGGCAGCATATTTCACACATGAGCATAGACAGGGTTCTATTTAGGCATCGAAGGATTTCATTAATTCTGCAATAAATAAATTTGACACGGTGCAAATAAACACTGAAGCTTAGACACTGAAGAAGCACACAAGTAGAACAAGATTGTAGACTGTAGGCCAAAAATAATCATCTGCCTATGGGTGAAGGAAAGAAAGAGGAAGGTATAGAATTTACTCATGTGCTTTTACACAACATGGCAACCTGTTCAACATTACTATCCCTATATGCTGTAGGGAGAAAATCTGCAATAGCGTTTTAGTGCCACCTTAAACATTTTTTTTAAAGAAACTAGTGTTGGAGTTTAACTCCTTCAGGGTCGATATTCTCCTCGGGGTCGATCATCATCCTCATAGTCTCTTGACAAACAACACATCCCCTTCGAATTGCAAGCAGATGTAACCATCGATATGATTTAGACTGCACAAAAGAGGCAGTTTCCTCAGTGTCTGTCTGATTTTTTTTCTAAATAAATGTAGTTTCCGACAGAACCGCCGCAGTGTCGGTTTACTAATTATAACTGCGTTATAGTGGAGTTAAAGTAGGAGTTAAATCTTAACCTGAAGTAGGATTTAACCAACCATCCATTTTATGCAAAGCGTTTCTCGCAATTTTGACTTTGCCCCAAAATATTACCCCTTAATTCCCGTATTGCTACGACTTTATCCTCGTAATTTCGACTTGATTCTCGTAGTGCAACTTAAATCTCATAAAAAAAATATCGCTGACCTTTTTTTTTTTTTTAAGGTGGCATTAAAACGTCATCCTATAAATCTTGAACACTATATCGACAAAACAATTGGGAAACATGGAGAAAAATAGAGATACTTCACTAGGAGACCCAAACCTGTTCCAGTATGACACAAGTGCACAAAGCCTGCTCCGTGGAGATCTTTGAATAATCTGCTATACATATTTTGACCTTAACCCCTTTTAAACACCTTTGGGATGAATTGGAACGATGACTGCACCCCCAGGCCTCCTGACCTCACCTACACTTTAACACCCTTGTAGGCAAAATGTGCACAAATCTCCACAAGGACATTTCAAAACCTGAAGGAACGTCCTCCAAGAAGAGTGGAGGTTATTGGGAAAAATCAGAAATGGGATGTTCAAAAGCAAAAAAAAAAAAACATACTTAATCAGGTGTCCACAACCTTTAGTCCATATAGTGTATTTGGTTATGGACTGGAAAATATTACATTCAAAATGACAAATGATCAACTGAAGGACTGTGTTATGATATTTCACTTTCCAAGATAAAAAGTGCATCAAAAGCACTCAAATGAGCAGTTACCATGTTTCTTTGGCAAGCCATTGGCACGCTATTATGAACGTCTTCAGAGGACGGATATATTCAAGAAAAAAACGAATCAATAAAACCTAAATACTAACCTCTAAACCATACCATCTTACTCTTAGCACTAGTGCATAATGTTAAATATTGTATAATATGAAGCCTAGAGATGCGTGCCATCCTTTTTCGGTGGTTCCTCGAATGTTTCCTCGTGGGATTCCTCCGCTGAAGGAGCATCTGCCATCATAAAGGAGTCTGTTGAGAGGTTACTGATCCTCAAAGGTGCCAGGCGGCGAAGGTTGCTGGGGCTCCAGGGCAGGCTGCGCTGCGCTCTTTGGGAAGGGGCGACGCTCGAGTCGTTCTCGGCCTCCGTTAGCCACGGAGGAGGGGGAGCGTCCATCTCTGGCATGAAGGCTGGGTTGTCGATACCTGGTACCAAAAAACAGAAGAAGCATTACAATATATATCTTAATAAAATATATCTTTAGGGCAAAAGATTCTCCAGCATGGTGGAGTGTCTACGGCAAAATGATTTCGGAATCACTGTGCTGAAAGCTGAAGCTCACCTCCAGTTGCAAATCTTGATTGGGAACTGCCACCTATAGCCCTTCCATCACTGCTGGACGTACTGTCTACTTCAGAAAACTCGAAATCTAAACAAAATATACGCCAAGGATGGAAGAAAAAATATTGTTGTAATACATCCTCAAATTTTTTTAACCAATTGATCCAAATAATACAAATAAAAATGCTACCTTCATCTCCAAAGGGATCGGCTGTGTTCTCTGCCTTCGAGTTAGACGTCTAGAAACCACACACAAGATTATACATCTTTATACACATCCTGTCCATGTTCATCTGCATATTCAGGCAATTATCCAATCAAACAATCCTGTAGCTGCAGGTTATTGAGCTTCGGTCACATTGTGTGAGGTATTTCACATATTTCCTGGAATTCTCACACACAAAAGCTCATACCGAATGGTACAGAAAACTAAAAACACTGAACAGTTCAGCAGGATTGAAACCCCGATCAGAGAATCAGAGGAAAATAGCTACATTATTTTACAGGGACTTAAATAATCACACTTTACAATTACAATCTTTTTACAATCTCAAAAATGTTCAACCTTAAAGTGCTTGGGTGTAACAGCAGAAGACCGTCTTGGGTTCGACTCCTGTGTTTTTTTCAGTCTTTCAATCTGTTCCCATGATAGGAGTGGAGCCTGGTATGGTTTTCTGCTGTTGTAGCTCATTGATTTTAAGGTTTTGCTTTCTGAGATTCTTTTCTGCTTACTGTGTCTGTAAAGAGTGCTCACTTGGGTTATTATAGACATCCTGTCAGCTCAAAACGTTTGGTCAATTTCCTCTCACCACTCTCCTCATCTAGGTTTTTCTCATTCTGCAGACCCTTTGCTCATATAATAGGGTTTTTTTTAGCAACTGTATAAACTCTAGAAGATCAGCAGTCTCTGAAACACTCACAGAAGCCCATCTTATACCAACAACCATGGTTGAAGTCACTAATATTCACAGCTTGTTTTGTGCACAGGGTCAGTGTGATGCTGGAACAGGTTTCATCCCTTTAGTTCCGATGAAAGGAAAGTGAATCAGGATCTTTATTGCCGAATATCATGGGTTGCATGTACAAAAATTTTTCTAAGTCTATGCTGGGGCTAGAAAAGTATAAAAAAATAATAAAAACTTGGAAAGTAAAATAAAGACTATTCAATAAAATTGTGACATACCTATGCAATTGTGTAATTCGTAGCAAGATTTTGGCAAAGAACCATTTATAGTGTTGATATTCATGTGTCCACATACTTTGACCACATACTATATGCTGTATTGCATTCTAAGTAATAACAGATTTATCTCCTAAAAGCTCTTACCTTTTCTTTCTTGGGATGCTTTGTGATTTTCTTGGCTGGAGTGACCCCCATCTTGGCAGATTTGAACGATTCCAGGCGGCTTCTCATGGTCCTCTGGAAGATCTCCTGCACTTCATCTTCACTCTGGTTGATGGTGAAGTCGCTACGGCTGTACCTGTGGCGGTGCTGTGCAGAGAAATGAAAGAAAGTTGATGTAACTGAGATTTCTGGGTAGGGAGAAATGTGCTTTGAATTTGGGTGATTTACATTTTTCCTGCTCCGATACAGATGTTGTTGCAGTAAGTGGTGGGCATTGACGTCCTCGTTGATGGCTTTCATATCTTGCTCATGAATATTCAGAGACACAGACGGAATGCTGTCGCGTCTGGGTGGAAATAGAGAACAAATGTATGCATTTTGTATCAGTAATGATGACTTTCTTTGCCCAATGTTATAGAAGACAGTTTAACCTTCGTAAGGCAACAAAGAATATACAGTATGGTGGTGTGTGTTTCATAAACAGTCCTACATTTACTTTTAATTCTTTCTTCTCATTACTGTAGCTATAGAGCATGCAGGTGAATGTTTACACTTAAATCTGAAGGTATGACCTTAAGGGCAATGGAAAAGAGCTGTACTTTTCGCTTATGCGCTAAAAATGCTAGGCTAAATACAACCCAATTTCAAATACACACAGACAAGTTGCTAGTTACACGTCGTATTAGCATAACAGAAGGTTCAGTGTAAAAAGCAGCTTTAATCAAATAAAACACGACGGCTTAATATCATATCTGTGCACATTTTGAAATCATGAGGTAATGACAATCAAACAAAGCAATCTGATACATGGCCATATATTAGCATATATAGAAAATGCTAGTTAATATATGTGAACATAGAAGAACATTTGTAATCCTGTTGGTTGCTTGAGACATACAGTGGTGTGAAAAAAGTGATTTCTTATCAGAATGTTTTTATTATTGAGGGAAAACAAAATCCAAAACTACATGGCCTTGTGTGAAAAAGTGTTTGCCCCCTAAACCTAATAACCTAATAACCTAATAACATGCAATGAGTCTGTTACAGCACTGTGGAGGAATTTTGCCACTCATCTATACAGAATTGTCGTAATTCAGCCACATTGGAGAGTTTTCGAGCATGAACCGCCTTTTTAAGGTCATGCCACAGCATCTCTAAAGGATTCAGGTCAGGACTTTGACTAGGCCACTCCAAAGTCTTTATTTTGTTTTCCCTCAATAATAAAAACCTTCATTTAAAAAACGCATGTCGTGTTCACTTGTGTTATCTTTTACTAATATTTGAATTAGTTTGAACATTAAAGTGTGACAAACGTGCAAAAAAAAAAAAAGCAATCAGGAAGTGGCAAACACTTTTTCACACAACTGTATATAATAAAGTATATGTACAAATACTGTATGTGGAACACATTTTCTTTTGTACTTACTAGCTAATTGTTCTATACATATTCATGGTACATATACTTGAAAATAATGTGTAACACCGTTCACGATACATTAAAGTAGAACATAATATATCAGATCGCTGATGTTGAGTTATGGAATTAGTTACTATGTGAAAACTGTGTCACATAAATGTTAATGTAGAATTTGTTCATGGGACTATTCAACATTGTTACACTCCTAGAGAGTACTTTGAGAGGTCATGTAAATAAATGTACATGTAAATGCAGTGGAATGAAATTATTCAAGCTTTTCTTTGAGCAAACAATTCAAATAAGAAATATTTAAAATGCTATAAAATAACTATTATTGTTCCAAATTCTTCTTTCATAAGAGGAATGTAATGGATCCAGAACCAACCTGATCAAATAACATTGTCATAAAGTGCAAATGTAGATAATGCACATGAGCCATACAGTTGCAAAAAAACAAAAACAAACAAAAAACTCTAATTGATTTAATCAGTCTTGATTTAATCAATATCTTAGTTTTTCGTCACTGCAGTTACGGACGAATGAACTATTTCCCGCCTTTTCAAAATAAATGACAAATGTTTTATTGTTATTTTGATTACGTGCATCATGCTTACAGATTACGTGTTTTTTTTTAAACAGCTTTGTCATCTTTACATACTTTTTCCTTTGCTAACATGCTAACTTTCAAACAAACATATGAATGTTCTCTAAATGTAAATGCAATTTTTTTTTTTTATTTATCAAACATGTTACCAAATGTTTGTAACTTGAATCACTGTAAGATTTACGGTCACCTTTCATTTTACTTTGCTAGAAATATCCTTTGCAAATATGCCAAAAAGTTGGACACTTAGTCAACTGTATATGAAAGTTATCTTCATTTAATGGTTTGATTTCATGTTAAAACAAATTGTGTGCATGAAGTGAAACATGAATTTCATGTATTTTTTATTATTTGTATTTTTTTGTATTTTTTTATTTCTATTTAAAAAAATCTTATTTAAAAACTCGTATCTATTTTTACTATTTCATTCCACATTTTTGCGTTTTTGACTTTATTAAAACAATCACTTTTTACTTTTTTTTTAAATAAAATGTAAAATTACTTGTGTGATTTCTTTGTAAAACGGTTGATTGGGAGTGACATTATTCCAACATTTTTCACTCCCGTTTAGGACAAACACTCAAATGCAGTGTTTCAAGTTCCAGATCAGTGGAAAGTACAAATTGATTACTGCACTAATTAACAATTTCACAATGTTACTTTGATTACTTAATGTTACAATGTTACAGTTTATTTACATTATGTCCAATGTTAGAGTTGGTTTCTTGTTGATTCCTGTTACTTGTTGACATCCAGGTTTTAAACAATTGCTTTAATTGCATTATGTCAGGTTTTCTTTTTTTTTTTTTTTTTTTACTCTGAAAGAAATTGTAAACTAGCAATAAATGCATGAAAAGTAAATGTTTTTCACCATTCATTGAATAGGATTGAGGAACTGTAAGGTAGTTATATAAAGTAAGCAAGTAATACGTTTTTGGAAAAGAGTAAATTTTATGTATTACACAAGCACAATGTGTGTATGTGTGTGTTGTAAATACAAGGATAAACATATTTTATTTTATGTATTCTATATGCATATATGTCATATATTGTATATGTGTATTTTTGGAAAAAATATATTTTGCATATTCTGCCATTTTTAAATATTTGTAAATATATGTACAAGTATCTGACATATATCTCTCTCTGTGTGATCCAAACATGAACATGTATGTAACATGTGCTTTGCATATATTGCTATATATCGAATTTTATGTATGGGCATTTATAACAAGCTAAAAATAACATTAAATATTAAGTAGGAGCTCATGATTAATGATTTTAATGCTAAGTGAATATATTCATTGTCTAAAGTTTGGGAACACCCACTGTTTTATGTTTTTTTGAGACACATGCATGAATTGGACATTGAGTGACTGGAATAATGTTCTGTGGACAGATGAGTCCAAATGTGCCATTTTTGGCTCTAATATAAAATAGATGGAGAACAGGAGAGAAGATATCTGCCCACAGTCAAACATGGAGATGGAAGCTTAATGGTTTGGGGTTGTTTTGAATCAGGAAAGGTTGGAGACTTATTCCAGGTAAATGGGATACTGAACCAATATGGCCACCATTCTATACAGTACTTCAACACTATTCAATTCCATCGGGGCTGAGACTAATTGCAACCAACTTCACCATACAACATGACCTGAAGCATACGTCCAAGCTCTGTAAACTTAGAGCAAACAGTCGGCTGGAGTTTTATCTGTCATGGAAGGGCTTGTCCAGTCACTGCACCTTAATCCTATGGAACTGCCCTGGGAAGAACTGGATTACAAGGTCAAAAAAAAAATCCTAAAAAAAAACACTAGAAACTAAAGAAAACCTTTGGGAAGTTTTACAAGAGGCATAATGAAATATTTCAGCTGAATGTTTGGAAAAAAACTTTAATTAACGTGTAGGATTGTTTTGTTTTTCTTAAATGTATAATAGGTCAGATATATTTTCCACTAAATGCTGTTAGCTAGCCTAGTTTCTGCAGAAATAAAGAGATTAAATTCATGTAAAATGTTTAACAAATTGCTGTAACATTTATAATGATTGAATTGCGTTACACATTCTGATACCGCAAAAGAAAATAAGAAGAGAATGTAGAGAATGATAAACCAGCTCGTTTTAATACTCCTTAAACTTTTTAAATTCCATTATTGATAACAATAATAATGGCATTGAAAAGGTTTTAGGAATATTAAAATACGAACAATCCTACTGAACATTAATAACGTTGTTGGTTGTTGATTAGCATAGCCAGGGGGTGTGTGATTTTATTTACTTATTATTATGGAAATTAGCACTGGCCCTCAAGACAAACTCCACACACACACACACAAAAATAGTTATTGTCTACATTCATGTGCGGTTAATACAGACATATAAATACAATTAAAGTTCAATGTGAACAAAACCATATATTTCTTTTAGTGGTATCTGATTTCTTCAGAGTTCTTACTGTTGCCATTCAGGACCAATTATCAATTCAATTCGTGTCCCAATTTCTTTTTTGGATTAAAATTAATTTTAAAATGGCAAAAGTACTTCCCTTAGATTACATTTGCCATAAATACAGTAGTGTAGTTGATCAAATCCGGTACACTCACATGATGGAGGTCACTGGTACGTTATCTGTGCCGTAGTCTAACTCAGATGTGATATCAGGCATCACTCCTGAAAACTCCAAACCATACTTTTTCTCGAAATTAACATTCGTGCCTTCACTGTTGCGCAGGAAAGCCAGAGATCCTTGTTTTTCTCCCTGCGATGAGACAACATTGGAGGCATTTATACTTTCGTAAACCTTATCTTGATTACAAAGAAGCATTATTATATCTGAAATACAACAAACAGGTCGTTTGTAATCCCATCGCACACCTCGGTAACATAATTAACAGCATCCTCCAGATTAAGTTTGTGGAAGATGCTGAAAAGGTAGTCTTGGTTTTTCCTGGCTTCTGGCTTCATTAAAAACCATGTGATGTACGTCCCTTCAAAGCGCTTCCATCTGAAAAGAAAAGAAAAAAAATCTATAAATAAAATCTAAAGTCAGCAAATAAGTCTATGAAGTGTGACTGCAGTGTCATGCCATCAAGATAATAATGTTCCAGCACCCACCCTCTGGTCCACCAGTTATCACCTATGCGTCCACATATATCCTCCATTGCAGCCAGTATATGCTCGCAAGCCTGTGGCACAAATACATCAAATAATATCGAGTTAGTCGGGAACATCTACATTTTCCGAAATAGATTCTCTATGTGTTGGTTTTTTTCACTGTTGTCTGAGTGCATTATGTTACATTACCCTGTTGTTTACTTTCTCAATCAGTTTCAATTCAGTTGCCATCACCCTCTTAACTTTTAGCCATTTGACAAGAGGCTTCATAGTGAGACCCTGAAAAAATCAGAAGACAATGATGTTAATGATGCCAAAATGCCAGAAGTATATGGACGCCTGGCCATATATGTTTTTTTCACCAAACCATCACAGTATAATTGTTTAAAATATGGACTGGGGTTGGAGTTGAAGGGTCATGGGGTATACTTTTAATGATGGAATTGTAAAAAAATGGACATTCGGTGCCAGCCACATGAGGATGGGGTCCTTTTTGTGTCTGGTTCCTCTCAAGGTTTCTTCCTCATGCCATCTTGCGGAGTTTTTTCTTGCCACAGTCACCACTGGCTCACTCATTAGGGATAAACTTACAAATGTAAGGGACAAACATAAGTGCTATAAAAATACAAATAAATTGTATTGAATTAAAAATAACTGAATTGATCTGAACTGAACTTTTTTAATTCAATTCAATTCAATTTAATTTAATTTAATTTAATTTAATTTAATTTAATTTAATTTAATTTAATTTAATTTAATTTAATTTAATTTAATTTAATTTAATTTAATTTAATTTAATTTAATTTAATTTAATTTGTAACACCATATTAATGCCATGTCTTTGCACTGGGATGGTACAAGCACATATGTGTGTCAAGTTCAGGTGTTCATATGATTCTGACCCTGTAGTCTGGTTTGTCTTCTGAAATTGACGTAGTAACAAACCTGTCAACGTACCTGAAGGATGACAGTGAAGTACACCACAATGAGTGTTGTGCTGATCAGCAGGTTCTTCTCTTTAATCCTGGTCTCATCTAAGGACGCTGCCAACCCATATGCCACAGCCCCACGCAGGCCACCGTAACTCATCACTATCTGATCAATGATCTCAATTGGAACCAGTCTATACTGGTTTAGAATCCAGGTCAAGGCAAAGACACCTGGAGAGTCCACATGCAACATAAAGATAGAAGAAGAGAGAAGGTTATTCGATTATGTGTAATTTGATTTCAGGTTTATTAAGATTAATCTTTTTTCTCTAAAACACTTACCTATAAATCTGTACACTATAGCGAAGAGCAGTGTAAGGAGAATAAAGCCAGTATTCCACACCCAGATGACATTATCGATAGCAGTGATACCCAAGAAGACAAAGATCATGGTCTCTGAGCCAATTGCAAATACTTTCATGGTGTAGCGCACTGTAGTAACTGACTTTTCATCCATGTTAGCGTTCACGTATTTCTGGCAGCAAACACCAAAGAAAGTGATCCTGGAAAATAATATGCAAGAACATTCACTACTGGTTGAATTGATGCAAAGGTTACCTACTATTCTCATCTAGCAAGTTCCATATCAGTTGTATACTTAAGTGAGATATTTGACTAAAACGCCATGTTGATTATATCGAAAAGCAGGCATGTTCTTACGAAAGGATGGAAGAGAGTGAAAGCATTTCAGCTGTGAGGTAGGACAGGTAGCCGAGCACGAAGATGAAACCAGCCTCAATGATCTGGACTTTCCCCGTATACTTGGTCAACAATGAGATGATGATGGCAAACGCGACACCGATCATAGACCCTCCAAATGCCACTACGAAAAATGATACTGAGGAGAGACCAAAAAAAAAAAAAAGAAAGCGGTGAAGACAAAAGATGAAATGGGTGTGGAAAGCAAACATCATTAACATTTTCACAGCATGAGAATGTTTTGATTTTAAGATTTATTGCCATACCAATGCCTTTGATGATTTCACCAGCATTAATCTTTGGCCCTCCCAAAGACACAAAAGCATCAAAAACATTGTACAGCACCTATTAAGTGAAAAAGTAAAAAGAATATCAAAAATGAAAAAACCTCGCAATAAAAGCACGACATATTAAGCCATGATAAAGTGATTGCACAGACTAACCACAGTGACTCCGTCATTGAGCAGGGACTCGCCAAAGACCCAGATGAACAGCACTTCATTTACATGCACCTCTTCAAACACAGCAATCACAGCCACTGGATCTACAGCAGCAAGCAAGCTGCCGAATAGCAGAAACTGTAAGAGTCCGATCTGGAGGTCACCTGTTGAACAGATATAAACGGTCACATCATCCCTATACTGTATACTGTATGTTATATCAAATTTGGCTTAATACAAGGTTTTGATAAAACACTCAGATATACCCATAGCTCCTCCTAGAAAGCAGGCCCACAGAGTGACCCCTAATGCAGCTGCGTTCCACACTGTCCCAATAACGGCATGAATCAGGATAGCACCCAGGTTGCTGAAGAAAAGCTTGTTGGGCATGAAGTAGCCCGTGTCCAGGATGATCTGGGGCAGTAAAAAGTAAAAGAAGTTCCTTGGGCTGAGCGAAAAGGTTTGTACCTTGTCTGCGCCCCAGACGATGCCGCCCAGAATAAAACCACAGATGATCAGGAGCCCACTCTCTGGGAAAAAGCTTTTGAGCTTGGTGTTCATTTGTATCACTGCATAGAGGATAAAAAGAAATCGGATTATTATGCTAAAATCGATAACGATTATATCACTTTTAAGTATCTGTTTGTATTCTTTGTATAAAGGTATGGTTCCCTTATACAAAACCACTTGCCTATACCACATGGCTATAGCTTAATACACTTATTGCATGTAGGTACATTATGAAACAAAGCATTACGCAGAGCCATTCTGATTTTGTAGCATTGAAAGGATATGAGGGACAGAAAGGATATGAAGTGGGAATTCAGAATTGTACTATGGATGTAATCATTCCTGATTACCAAAACACTTCACATGAGTGACTATGAATCTACATGCATGTCTTCAAAGGTTCTGAGATGATCAGTAGCCAGCAGGTCAAGAAATAAGTTCAATGAAAGTGCTGACAGAAATAGCAAACCCTTCAAAAATGAACAATATGTTGAAGAAATAAATAAGAATATATAGAAATTATATTATACTGAGATCCTCTGGTTACATTCATAGAGGTACCTTGGTCCCCAACCAGAATGTTTAGCTTCTTTCTCATAGAAGAAGGAGATGAACTCACATTTCATCAAATTCAGAGCTCTTGCATCAGCCATAATTTGGTAGTCTATCTTCTAGATTTAGGTTCTGCATTTTGTATAATTGTTAGTGGTAGATCAGTTTCTCAGTTGTCTCGTTATTTCTTTTCAGGACTGGCAGGTGAATGCATTTATGTGTGATTTCTGTGAAAAGTGTAGATTAGTATTCAATCTATAAACCTGACCATGAACCCCATTTGTGTTTTATGAGCATCTTTTAATCACTTCCAGACAAAGAGCTGTGATAATAAGCTCCACTCCTCTGGAAAGGCTTTCCACAAAAAACTTTTAAGTAAAGATTTTTGTCATTCAACTACAAAAGTATTCATTGATTAGACTAAAGCATGTTTGTAGATACGACCTTCAGTAATAATTACACTTAATTTGCTGGAAAAAAATTCTGATATTAAGTTCTATGCTCACACCAATGCCTTACAATATTTCTTGGTAAAAGGAAGGATTTGAGAGATTGTAGGAAAACTGAACTTGAACTTATGGGACAAATTCAAATCAATCAATCATATATAAATTCAAAACACTGACAGATTTATGTTTATTTAAGGTGCTGTGATGAGTTAATCAACATTTTTCATTGAACCCCGGTCACACTTTCCAAAAAATAGTGTGTGTGTGTGTGTGTGTGTGTGTGTGTGTGTGTGAGAGAGAGAGAGAGAGAGAGAGAGAGAGAGAGAGAGAGAGAGAGAGAGAAACAGGATTGCCACCTTAATACCAAACTAAGAATGAATGGCAAATATTGTATGTTTTGACCTAGTAATAATGGCACATTTTGGAGCTGAGAGAAAAAAGCAAAATGGAGGAGATCGAATACAGAAACTCTGCATGGACAACAAATTGAGCTCAGGATTTAACCAGAGAAGTTGTGACGCTACTCACTGCACCACTGTGCTGCCCTGAAGCAGTATATCTTTATCTAAGTATAGATTATATAATGATGCAATTGTGTTGTCTTGACTAAACTGACATAATGTTCTCCATAATCTTCCTCTTGTTATTGTTCTAATCCTATTATTTTCATGTCCTGCAATTTCTATGTAGAAAAACGTATGTACAGCCACTTTGGGAATGACATGCTGCATCCCATTGGGTTTTAATGAAAGGAGTAATTTTTATTAAAATATATTGGGGTGCTTTTATGTTTAGTCCACAAGTCAAACTATAGAAGCTAGAGATAAGAAAATAATTATTTCCTGATATGATCAGTATTGGCCAATGTTACTTTTAAAAGTAATGCATTACAATATTGAGTTACTCCCCAAAAAAGTAACTAATTACGTTACTTAGTTATTTTTTATGGAAAGTAATGCGTTATATTACTTTTGCGTTACTTTTGCGTTACTTGTATCTCTTTCACGCCTTACAGGTGTAACAGGTGTAATATAGATAATTGCCATTAAGAAATTATATTAGGGACAATGACATGTCTTAAACATTTAAAATGCTTAATAACTTCTTAGCGAACAATAAGATGATCGACAAAATTTTGACCACAAGGCTGGACACTTTCCAGACGCACTTCTGTACACTGCTTTTCAATCTGCCTTCGCCATCAGGAATGTAACTATCGTTTGTGTATCTAAGTTTAAGGGTGTGGGCTGCACACCGGTGATGCAGAGGGAGAACATACCTTTCGCTGTCATCTCGTAAAACTTCGTGCAATTCCGTAAATATGACCTTGTCCTCGTCTACATCATTCTCTGCTTCATCATCAGCTTGAAACATTCTGAACGCTTTTACAAAGTTCATGCTATTATCAGTGACCGTGGCAGTTTATCTTTCCACAAAGAGCAAATAAGCTGTGAATTTGCTCTCTATTTTTACTGCGATGGCATCGTACATGTGTCTCCCACGGAAAACTTTTATTCTGAGCAGTCCATAGATCTGCAGTGGTGGAAAGTCGACAAAAGTTTTCTCTTTTTCTGTCTTAACCATTATTCCTTTCTCCTTTTCCTCGACTATTTCAAAATAATAAGAACACTTCCATCACAGTAATGTAATGCTCTGGTTTGCCATCTCCACTTCTGACCAGCTTCTGTTCCCGCGGCTCGCACGTATGAGTGCGCGATTCTACGTGACTACGTTCATTTTAATTCAGTATTTAGTTTTTTATGCAAAATAATTTAACTGAAAAGTAACTCGCATTACTTTTTTAAAAAAGTAACTCAGATATTAATGTGTAAATTTATAAAGTAACACGCTACTTTACTCGTTACTCCAGAAAAGTAATATTATTACGTAACGCACGTTACTTGTAACGTGTAACCCCCAACACTGGATATGATTACATCACTTCCATCATAAACATGAAGGAATTTATCAACAAAAAAGCAACAACCTAGCGGCTAACTGTGTTAGCATAATAGTGTTTCAAAGTTTTAATCCTCAAATAAATCTTTTAATGTTTTAGCCTTTTTTAAATATTAAACATAAAGTTTCAACATTTTCTAAAATATTTCTCAGGTTTTTAAACCTTTTAACCTTTGCACACTTAACTATTCAACTTTTTAACATTTAACTTTTATGGAGTTTGGTGGCCTGGTTAGGTTAACATCAATATGAACTTTAACCTTCTGGTTGTTCATCGAACTGATTTTTAATTTTTTTTTTGCAGATGTAACCTTAAAAACATTTTCTGACTTTTAGGCTCTTTATATATTTAGTTTTATTCTCGCTGTTTGGTTGGTTTTCATTCACAGTCGCAACGGGTTGCTTTAATGTGTGGTAAAGACACAAAGGAAGTGTTCAGCCATTTTAAACCCCAGGAAACCAAAATAGCATTTGGGACAGTGTGCAATTTTTTTGATCATTTGAGAGCTCAGTTTTTTCATACATCATCTCCAAGTCAGTTTAGGGTTAGGATTAGCTAGGGTGATGCTAATAATGACGTTTTTTTTATTAGCATTTATTCCCCATACACGCTCAAATTATAGTGTGGTTGAGTGATTCAGTGAATTTTTTAAAGAGATCCCGTTTCACCTAAACAGGAAAAGGTGCATTTACGTAGCAGGTGTAAAATAAACCATTTGTTGGAACAGAAATGTAACTGTCTGCCATAGTGTCTCATGAGAAACAAAACACACCACTTCAGAAATCTGGTGTCTACTGCTGTTAATAGAACCATGATACCACATAGACATCTCTTCAGAATGAGAGTGTCATACTGAAACATAGACTGACAAACCACAGAAAAAAGCGTCACCCTTGACAGTGATGACGCACACGCATTCAATACTCATGAATGTTTGAATTGTCTTCCTAATTCTTGATTATACATTGTGTTTAACCCCTGAACCCCTGGTAGGTTCGGGTTCAGAATTACATACACTTTTGAACAAAAAAACCCCCACTCAGGTTCAAAATTACAGAATTACTCTTAAATAAAAAAAAAAAATATGAAGTTTTTAATGGTCTCAACATCAACAGAAACACAATCGTTGATTTGAAATTTATCAAGAACTAAACGTATTTTCGCATTTACATTTGCCATAGTGAACTGACTTGGGGAAAAGCTATAAACAGGGACATTCTGACTATACAAATACAAACTATCTCAGAAAATTGTTTTCATGATCAGCTATTTGAAACTATCAGCAAAAAGTTTTTGCTCATTTCCTGACCAATGATTTGTTCTTAAGACCATTAAATGCTAATATTTTGTCATTTTGGTACACAAAAACATACACTTGAAATCATACACAAAATTTACACAATGGGTCATTTTTTATACATTTCCTATTAGGATGAATAGTGTCTGTCTGTCTGTCTGTCTGTCTGTCTGTCTGTCTGTCTATCTGTCTATCTATCTATCTATCTATCTATCTATCTATCTATCTATCTATCTATCTATCTATCTATCTATCTATCTATCTATCTATTTATCTATCTATACACTTCTGCTATATACTTATATTTAAGGCATTTTTACATACCAGAAACCTTTGCCACTCCAGCAACAAGTATCCACAGTACTACCAAGTAAGGGGTCTCCACATGGTCCCATCTTAATGTCACTACAGGAACATTTGTTAAGTTTCTCTCTCCATGGTTATTCATCGTCTTTCCAGTCTGTCCTTCAGCCACTGGGATAGTTGCATAGATCATAAATGCAACCCCCAGCAAACACAGTCGGCAAGAGTGAAACATTGTGTCGGGCAGACAGCAACGTCTCAGGGTCTGTTTGCCTTCTACACAGTGCCACTACAGTTATTCAGTAGCTATGTCTAGTCCAGAAGTGCCCATAGAGGTGGTCTTTAGCAACACTTTTGGTAAGTTGTCCTCTCACTTTCTTTTACACACACACACACACACACACACACACACACACACACACACACACACACACTTTTATGCCTTTTGTCCCCAGTCAGCCATGGTGCAATAGCCTAAAGATAGAGTACTTGAGTATCCACTCTCAGCCTTTTAAACTGACCTTCATGGACTGGAGACATCCTCATTGGACACAGCTCTAACGTGTCACGTTTAGGAAACATTTATTCAAGTAGAAGTGAAAGTATTTAAGCACTATAAAGCAGCATTCTTAAACTTCTCAAACTGTAAAAAAAAAAAAAAAAAACACATATAAAATGTTCTATGAACATTTCAACAGATTCAATTTGATATTAATTTAAGGAATGCTAGGATGCCTGACTTTTCCAGCCGTATGTGGTTCTTCCTAAAACTGCTACCACATATTTGGAGACACACAATTGTATAAGATGTCTTTGGATACACCAGCATTAACTTTTCACTTCACATGAACTAGGAGACCTAAACCTGTTCCAGCATGGTGCAAAGTGCACAAAGTCGGCTTCATGAAAATGTGATTTATATCAGTTGGAGTGGAAGATTTTGAGTGGCCTGCTATAGAGCTCTGACCTCAAGCCTGTTTTACACATTTGGGATGAATGTGAACGCTGCATGCACTCCAGGCCTCCTCATCTCACCTACATCAGTACATGAATTTATAACCACCTTTGTGGCTGAATGAACACAAATCTCCACAAGCGCACTCCAAAATCTATTGAAACATCTTCACAGAAACGGGGAACTTTTTATAATAGCAAATTGAGATTAAATGTTAAATAGAATGTTTGCTAAGCTCGATACATACTTTATAGTCAGGTCTCCACAAACTTTTGTCCATATAGTGTAAGTGGTTCATAACTATCAAAAAATTACCCAAATAATAATAATTTAAAAAAAATGTAATAAAAATTGTTTGGCGCTCAGACATTTTATATGCCAATTTTTATGAATTATTATTATTATTATTAATATTATTGTTATTATTATTATTATTATTATTATTATTATTATTATTATTATTATTATTATTATTATTATAAATATTATCAGTGCACAGAAACTCTTTGTGCTATACATTACAATGTGTAATGCAAGTCAATCACTGGAAATGTTAAAGTAATTCGTTAACTATTTAATATGAATTGAATTATTTTATTTAATATTATATATTACACATTTTTGTGATAAATCTCACCCACAAGGCACTGATCAAACAATGATATGAGTTACAGTATATGACAGTATGATTTTATCAATTTACGACTGATTTTCTTTAGATTATTTTTTCGGAACTGTGTATTGATAGCTATGTTCGTCGACACACGATCGTCACATTGTCGCACTGAAGATGGAATTTTCGGTATTTGAATATTTTACTGAAAAAGAATTAAAATACCAAACATACCAACATTAATACAAAATATGTTTTTGGAGCACTTATTCAGACTGGATACTTTGTCCTAATAAATGTGCCCATGTTTTAGTAGAAAACCATCACCCTCTTCTCAAACCGTTAATGATTTGTTTCATTTGACTTCATAGCCCATGCGTGGTGCATATCTGGCATGCGAACGGCTCAGAGGGAACGACCTTGAAACAGCCATTTTTGTTTCTAATCTCAAATGATTCTACAAGCTTTCTTATTAAAAAAAAAAAAAAAAAAAAAAGGTCAGGCTCATGTCCCCTGAAAGGAACTTCATTTTAATGATTGACACAAGTCTTTCCAAACGACTTTAAGGAGCCATCCGGTGCGAAGGTAGATAGGATATTATAGCATTTTCTTTCCATTAGAAACAGATTTAAGGTTATTCATACATGGATTAGACCTGAAGACTGCATGTTAACTGCTGAACCTAATCCTGGTTATGAAGGGCTACACGGTATTCCTCTATGAAAATACAGCTTTTGAACTATTAAATCAAAAGCAAGCATTAAGGAAGACTTGTGTCAATCATTACAATGACACTCATCAGTCTTTTTTAGATCTTTGGTTTAAAGACTATTCAAAACAGATGTGTATTGCCAAGTTTTTCCAGTATTCAGGATATTTACAGATTTTTGCATGTCAGACTCTTTACTTTGTCTCGAACACCAAACCATTAAGCACATTGAATGTTACACAGCAGGAGCACTGCTGCTGAAGTCAATGCCACATAGCATCTTAGACTTTCAAGGACATGCAATTACACCAATGATCCATTTGGCTACTGAGGTGAAAAAAAAATTATGTTTAAGGCATTGATTTACTGCAGACAGAGTGATATTTCCTGAACTGGTTTGTGTGCAATGGGGTATTAAATACAAAAACGGCCTGCAGGGCATGGTTAAAAGAAAGAAACACACACACACACACACACACACACACACACACACACACACACACACACACACACACACACACAAACATGCCCACAATAGAGGTTGTTTTAAACCCTGTGCTTAAAAGTTAAATTCTGTGACTTTTCAGAGCAAAAGATGTTTACAAATACAAACTTATAATCTAATTATACATTATATATTCCACTTGTCCTTACATAAGAGATGCTTGCAAAAAAAACACATAAATGCTCTCCCCATTGTGCAATTAAATAAAATATATGTGCAATGCTACTTTTACTAATCAAAACCTATACTTTTATGTGCAATAATACTAGATTTATTTTCTTTAAAAAGAAAAGTGCAATAGCTTTTATAATTGTGCAATAAGTTTTATACTGTGAAATAACTTACTATATAAAATGTAATGAAGAAAATAAAAAAATAAAAATAAAATGTTACTTCTATTCTTCTTTATTTATTTCCTTTTTTTGTCTTATTTCTATTTTTTAATTTCTGTTTTACTTTGTGCAACTGGAAACGTCTATCACCAAAATCAAATTCCTTGAAAGTGCAAACACACTTGGCAGTAAAGCTCCTTCTGATTTTGATTTGGATAGCACATAACACATGGAAGGTTGTATTAAAACAACTCTATCTATATGAAACCTTCAGAAACTAAAAGTGTCATATGAATAGAAAGTGATTCAGTGGAAGCAATTGCCATCTCTAGATCATCACATTTTTCTCTAAAAAGTGCCAGTCTTCTTATTATCCAATAGAGCAGGATGTCAGATTTGGCTTACCTAGTTTGCAAAGCCAGCATACAAAGATCCATAGAGCCACCAAGTACGGGGTTTCCACATGATGCCATTTCCATGTGACAATTGGCAGTGTTGTGACGGTCGAGGCAGAAGCATTGCTGGTGGCTTCAGACCCTGTACTACTACTGGATGAGCTGCTGCTGCTACTGCTGCTTCTAAATACTTCAGCACAGCATGAAGAACTGAATATCAATACTACAGTGATGTAAAGGCTTAACCTTGATATAAGTGCCATGTTGCAGAGATTTCCCCTTCGTCTTTCTGGCACTTGCTTGCCTTTTCTGACCTTGGAAAAATGTTCTAACCTGTAAACTGCGAGACTATCTTCAGATAGTCTCCTCTATTTCTCTCACACACTTTTGTCTGAGGCATGTATATACCACCTGTGTTTATCCCTTGTTCAGGCATTGCTCCTCCTCCAGCTAAATCAAGACGCTGTAATGGTTCCGATCTGGACACACCCTCTTGACTCACCTGTATTAAAAACCACTAATACAAATTTGACATGCATTTCAGGGAAATGTAGTATTTTTTTTTAATAACTTAATCATCAAAGCTAAAAAAAAGAAAGTAGGCCTTAACATCATATTTAAGCTTTTGTACCCTAATTATTCCCTTCCACATTTGTGCTAAAATTACAATCTAAAAGTACACAAACAATTTAAGAGCTACATTTAAAAGCAACTCCAATGTGTCTTTATAGGTCTTTGCTAAATGATGTAAAACATTTACCTTTACATTTTCAACGCACATCCTACAATTCAATAATATGTTTGTTTTATATATATTTGTTAGCATTTTTCAATTAAACTAGAGGGAAAAGAATTATAAATTATCTCATAAAATAAGATTTTGCTGTTTTTTATTGTAAATTTAGCTTTTAGTTATTGGGTTATTTGTTTCATAAACCATTATCATTTGATTGATTTTTTTAAGTTAAAAATGCTAACTAGTGTGATGAAGGGTGCTGATGAGGTATTTTATTTAAATAGTAATAATTGTATTATAAATACATTTTGTTAATCTACAGCAAATGTAATTATATGATCAGATCATTTCATGTAAATGTTTTTCATATTAGCATTTGTATAATACTTATATTATTCATCATTATTATCTGATATTACTGGAAAGTTGCTTAAAAACACCAATATTGCAATAGTAAAAATCATTTAATTCTAAATAAAATGTAGCATTTTGCATTTAAGCTGTTACAACAGCCATTATAGTTTCTTTACTAAATATTATAGATGGTCCAACGTGAGACAGGAACCAATACAAACTAAAAACCATGTTGAATCGGATATTTAAGAATATTTTACATATAAATTTGAAAAAGAAATTGATTTTTTAGAACTAGAACTGGTTCAGATATAAAGATACTTGAATGTTAAGAATAGTTTTATTTTATTTATATGCTATTATATTGATTATATTTACAATGTAAGTAATAATAAAAAAGTAAATAGGTAAATTTAAATAAAAAATATTTTAGTTAAATGTAAATTAAGCTTATTACCAATAAAGAATGGGAGTCAGTATCTGCTCTCAATGTTTTAGCTTAGTATTTAAAAATGTCATTAAAAAATCATCATCAGAATCAGAATTATTGCCAAATGTGTCTTCGTGAAGAAAGTTAGGCACAACAATGCAAAAAAATAGAAATTAAAGAAGAAAAATCTATACACAATGTACAGTCAGGATGACGTGTGCAAAATATACAGATCTTACATACAGGTATGTGGGAAATTGCGGTAGTAAAGGAAATTTAATAAGTAATAAATAGAAAAAGAATATTTGAATTAGATCTATTGTATGTAGCTCTAAATGTATTTTGTGTTTTGGACAATTATTCTATTTCCCTGTCATTTTGTATTATTCAGGATTGGGGAATTCTTCATGGTGGTCCAACATCTAGAGCAAATTATTGGTGAAAAAAGCAATTATTACCTTTTAGTAAATAATAGGAGACCTACAGCAAGAATAACAGTTTATACAGAAGCTCTGATCAAGAGCCTTAGCAATAAACTAGACTGTAGAATTTCCATTTCTCTAAATATGTGAACATGTAAATATGTCTCATGATTTTCCAAGTCCAATATGAAACTGTTTTGCATAATTCCATGACCTTCTGTCATTTTACCCTGCATATGAAGGTGGACTTGTATTTACTGTTTTGGCTTCACTGCAACCTGGCACACTAACCACCTGAAGATAAGTAAAAGGGTATTTATCGTAATGCTTGCAGAAAAAGATCATGGTGGCTTTATGGCTGAATAGAGGTTTTCCTGTACAGTCAAGCAGAAAACTCGCACTCTGTTGGTGTCTGTGACTTGTTCTGTAAAAAAAAAAAAAAAAAAAATATATATATATATAGATGGGAAATTGACACTGAATTATTTCACGTCACTAAAGTAAGATTGGTGATTCATCCAATCTGTAAATGGCATTCATTGCTAATTTGTGAATTGAGCCACATAAATACAGGAGAAAAACCAAAACTCCAAATAAACTCTTATGATTGTACAGTACTTATAAACATGCACATGCACGGAGATGAGCGCCATCATCATCATCATCATCATCATCGTCACAAGGCTGTCCGTGTCATTGTTTATGTTTATGTAGCCGCTAATGATACTTGTAGTGCACTGCAGAACTGCTGTTCTTAGAACTGCTTACACAACATTGTATGTTGTGGCAATGTACTTGTTACAGATGTGGGCAGTTCAGGAAACTCATTGAAACCCGAAACCTGTAGTCTCTTTCCACAATCAATTGTTTTTGATTTATATATATATATGAAGGTGGATAAAGCATTATATGAATCTAATATGTATACAGATAAATACAAATGTGTTTAAATAGTCATGGCTTACACAAATGAATAATGTCTCTATGAAACAATTATATTTTATACATATCCTTTGCCCTAAATCTTTCATTAAGCACTTCAAGGGAACCAAAAGGTCACTGTGTCATCATATTTTTTACTATCGTCATTCAGAACGATCGGCCTTTTGTACTTTTGTTAGTGATCCATGTTTATAAGGATTACTGAACCAACTACTGATCTGTTAAAGCTTTTCAACCAACTCCCATCCATTACTCAACTAATACTGAATCACATACATGTTGAATTAGGGAGGTGGGAAAGGTTGATGTTTGCTCATTAACCACCTAGAGACCAGCTGAGGATACGAAGCTCTGCTGACATGTTCAGATGTGTTCTTCTCCGAATCGCTAGGTGGATTTGTTGTCTGAAGAAAGCAGTTACTATGCCTGATTTAACACTAATGCATATATCAACGAATACCTCCCACAGCCATTCACTTAAACAGTATGTATTGCATTACTTGTCTTTGGGCTTGGATAATCCTGTGGGTTACAATCAGTCTGTCTAGGAATTCTGATTGTTGTAAAGCTGTGATTTAATAAGAAAATGCCATGACAAAGTTTTCTCTCGTAGATTTTATATATTTCCTACATTACTACATATTGAACAGTCGATAACAGATTCAATTTAATACATTAGACTTAAAGTTAAAACTCTGCTTCTTATATTCATGTTCCTGTTATTGGGGGAGGCTTTAAATGTAATGGCTGGAAATCTTTATGGTTAATCATGAAGTAAGACATGAGTTTCCCACACTTTCGTGAACACACGGTTCAAGGACTTTCAAAAACTTTATAAAGCACCATTTATTTTATAGCAAGCAAATTCACACCCCAGCATGTATAGTGGCATGAAAGACATTTCACCTACACTTTAAATTTACAAACAAAAATTCTGAGTTATAATGAATGAATGAGTAGGTTTCATAAAGTTTAATAGAATTTAATTAAATACAATTGAATTCAATGAAGTTCATACTGGTAATATTCAAATAGCGAGTGCAAAAACGCTGCTCAGGAAAATATGAGATATGAGTTAAAAAAAAATAAATGATGCACACTGATACACACGTTTTCCTCCTGTAGTAAACAGTTATAAAGAAAATGCTTAAAGACAGTGATATTATAAAAACAAATTCAGTACTTGTTTTATACAGGCATGCAGGATATGAACTCAAAGTGGGAACCCTGTGTTCATTTTGTTTTCGGCTTGTCGGGTTAAAAAGTTTACTCCTGATAATTAAGAATATTTTGTTAAATATTTCTAATGTTAAATTGAAAAATACACATTTGAGCCTTTTAAATAATCTGATATTGTTTTTACTGGCTGTGACAAGAGAGAAGACCACCAGACTATTTCTTTTCACTTTCTTCTCTTTTTATCATTCCGCTTAAATACTTTAATACCCTCAACCCTGGAGGGTGGAGGGGGTGTAACAATAATATGTATTCATAGAAAAGAAATGATTTATTTGTACTGGTTTTATCCAGCTACAAAAAGTACTTTGTATGAAACTAAACGTTTGAGATTTTCATTTATATCTTTTAATGCCTTTTTTTTTCCCCAAACTGCTTGATTATGCTCAGGGTCAGGGTGAATCCAGAGTTTATCCCAGGATCACTGGGCCAGTCCATGTTTTACACAGATATTCAAACACTCATCCACTAAAGAGAAATTTAGTATAATTAGTCTACTTCCTGGAATGTTTTTTTGTAAGTAGGAAGAAACCCACATGAACATTTATGAGAAAATGCAAAGTCTACACATAGACAGTAACTCATGCTGAGGCTTGATCTTCATACCATCCAGCTATTAAGCAGCAATACTTCCTACTACACCAACATACTGTTAATATTTATTATATATGTGTGTTACAGTAAAAAAGAATTCAGTTCAATTTGTAAGTATATTTATATTTCAGATTTTACTCTGGTTTGCCGTGGTTGAACCCAATGCAATAAATCAAAACCAATATTTGAGCCTTTTGGATTACTTGGATCTACATTCAGTTCGATTGTCTGTTGTAAACACACCCCACATCAGGTGTGGCAGAATAATTAAAACCAATCTGTAATCTGAGTGTTGTCAGGTAGTCTCATTTACTCACATACAGTCCTCCCATGTTTAAAATGGGATTATTTTCGACTGGGCTAGATCCGCCTTTTACGTATAGACAGTAATCCCTGGTTTATCGCGGAATTGCTTTTGCCACATAACTAATTAGTTTGGCGATTTTCCCGCTCTCTCACAAAAAGCACGATAGACCCAAAAACTTATAGGGAATTGTTTTTATGGAGTTTTATGTTGAGATAATGAAATTTATGTATAAAAATATATAATTCATTATAAAATGAAGTCAAATCTTAAAACAGAACAGTACTGTATACATACAATAGTATTTTTGGGGTGGCGTTTATCGAGGGCGATTTTGTAGCGTAACCACCAAGATAAACGGTGATTACTGTTTATACTCATCCTATGTAATAATTTTTATTATTATTCTCAAAACATGTAGGTGATACGTGAGAAAGAAAGTCATTTCAGCAGTTTACATCCAAGCAAACCATGAAGTCCCATCTTTTTGGAAAATGCATGATTCACCATACCCTTCAGTCATTGAGGTCTTGTGTCATAATAAGCATAATTGTTTAGTTTTTTTACCCCAACACATTTGATTAAAACCTTTATTATGAATTATGGTAAAACATATTAAAACAATCTATTCTATCTCACTTCCTTTCTCTCCCACCTGAGCCAAAAAAAAAGCCTGGTAGGGCAATTTCTATATTTCTGGCACACTAATAATAATAATAATAATAATAATTATTATTATTATTATTTGTATAGCATCCCAAAACGCTTTCCAAGCATAAAAGAAAAAATATAAAATATAAAAAGTAAATATAAAATATAAAAAGTATAAATATAAAAATAAATAAATAAATAAATAAATAAATAAATAAATAAATAAATAAATAAATAAATGAATACATGAACATCACAGAATAAATAAATCACAAAAATAAGAAATCACATGAAAGCTATTCTGAAAAAAGTGAGTTTTAAAATCAGATTTAAAAACAGTAAAAGACTCGGCCTGGGAATGCCCAAAACCTTACTGCATTGTTCAGTTATCCTTTTTTGTTACATCTATCTAAGATCATGTTTTGACTATTTGGCATTTGATTTGCAAATTAAATTGCAAATTGCTTAAAACTGCGTTAGCGACATGGGCATCTCATATGTTACTCCATCATTTGGGTATAGCCAACATCATTTATTGAGGCTGCCAATATATTCTGATGTAAATAGACCCTCTGCCCACCTTACAGGTCTTTGCAGCTTGCCTTTCATACAATTACACAGACAGTTTGTATGGAAGGCAAGACACTGAGTCAGAGATGGAAACCTTGTTTCCTGGTTCGTCACTGAACTGGTTACTGGAGCCAGACAGTTTGCTGACTGTATGTCTGAGGTAAAAAATTTACCTCAGGTACAGCTGGACCCAAATAATGTGACTCTAACCTGTAATGGGCATGTGTCTAGTAGCCAAAGGCTACCACATTCGATTTTACGATATCTGTTCCTAAACTGTGCTCAATGCTCTAACAACGAAGGTATTTCAGAAATGGGCAAAGTCCATAATCTCCATTGGCTTTTTTTTCTACAACTACTTTTTTTTCTGTTATGCTGGATAGACTAATATCAGTCATATAGACAAAAGACTTTTAAAGTCAAAAAACCCAACAAATCATTAGAAATCATTTATATAAAGAGGCTGTGAGGTGATATAGTCGAATAATTGGACACTAGAGGGCGCTGCCAAATAATATCGCCTAAGATCTTAAGCTAAAAACAAAAAAAAGAAGTGCTTATAAAAATTCATTTGGAGGTTATAATGAGTTATATTGTGTTCATTGTTTACATTTTATCGTTTTAATATGCTATTCTTTACATCTGAGATGTCTTTAATGCCATATTGCATTGAACCCCTTCGATGGTCACAATGTCTAGTCGTAGTATTTCACACACCTCAAACATTCATTGTTTATTTGTAGGCTGGTTGAAGCACACCACTGAAGCACATCCATCAGAACACCGGTATATATGCTAGATGTACCCATAAACACCCTCGCTGCTTTGTGATGTAAATACAGTTCGGGCAGAAGTATAAACACGTCCAGTGTGAATTTAAGGTTTGCGAGAAAGCCCTGGCTGACACTGTATTATGCCGTCACCTCAGCTTCTTTCAGTTTTTAGTTTTTTTTTTACTAGTCACTAGGACACATGATACAGAAGTCAAGGTCTATGGGTCAAGCACAGCCTTCTGTATTGTTTCATTAAGCTTATGCAAAGTTAGAGGAAGGACTATAGGATAGGCTATACAATATTTGCATATTTGCCTGACACCTGTATATTGTTCTTCCCAAGTTTATTCCACTATATTAATAACAAACAACTGTATAATATATCTTTGTATGCTGTAGCATTACTATTTCCCTTCAATGGAACCCAGAGGCCCAAACCTGTTCAAGCATGACATTGCCAATGTATATAAAGCAAGTACTACAAAGACATGGTTTGCCAAGACTGAAGTGAAAGAACCTCTACGAAGTGTCCTTCGAATTCTTTCAAAAATGGTGATATGTAAAATTCCTGTACTGGAAAAATACAGAAAGCTGAGTGTTGTAACACAGTAAAGAGGTAGATAAATTAAAGCCTTTCTCTCTCCATCTGAAAATAAAAAAAGACTTAATGGATACAAGGTTGTTATGACTGTAGTTTTTATAACTTATATTTAAATGTCAGTAGTTTTAAAGAGCGCAATAAAAGGCAAATACAATAATATAGAGAGATATATATAAAACTGGAAACAATAAAATGAGACACAATCAAAATCATAAATCAAAGTAACAGATCAAATCCTCTTACATTGTTATAAAGACTATGGACAATTCACTATTATGAATATGGATTATTAGTGGCATGTACATTGCAAGTGTTCCTTTCACCTGAACTTAGCCACAGAGTTAGCTATAAATTGAAATCTGTGCTTTTCAAAAGAGATAATATTTGAGGATGGAAAACGACTCATTAATTCATAAATAAAAGCTGGACTAAAATACATTTTGCCACCATTAAAATGACAATTCAATTTATGATTTATAGGTAATGATTGATAGTTTAGTAATTACCACATCGTTCACCTGGAGGCATTTACATTAAAATTAAGGGGAACTACTGCACTTCAAGCTCTAATTCAATATGAATTTTTAAAGAGATCACAAAAACTCATCATGAGACTTTCTGGGAACTTGTTCAATCATCCAGCATTTTGAATATTCAATGGTTTTATTACAGCTTCAGAAACTCACACTCTTGGTACAACGTGTGAGGTTTTTTTTCCAAAACGATTTTGTGTACTATACTCAACGTTTATCCATCCCGAGGCATCCTGAGGTTGCTCCAGCCCCAGTCACGTCCCACCTCATGAAGATTGTGGACCTTTAAAAAAGTAGATGCTGACCCTGCAAACATCCCAAACCATCTAGAGACGTACCAGTGCCAATTGGATGCCACTTTATGTGGAGTTTTGACATTGGATTTCCTTGAGTGTTTAAAGGCTCTGGCATGGAGAAGCTGGTGTTGGATGTTGAGCTATTTTTTGAGTTGCTCAGTAGCTCCTAGTTTTATAACCACAATGACCGTAAAAGACTGTAGAAAGAACATTACTCATAATCTTACACTCCAGTGCTCATGTTAGTTCTCACTCTCCAGTGTTCTGTATTGTTTAAAGACTATAATCACACTCTTGATGTCACGCAAATGGGGATGGTTTCCCCGTTTGAGTCTGGTTCCTCTCAAGGTTTCTTCCTCATAACATCTAAAGGGAGTTTTTCCTTGGCCCATTGCCACGGCTGATCATCAGAAATAAATACACATCGTTCACCTTAACTGTTAAATTCTGTAAAGCTGCTTTGAGACAATGTCTGTTGTGAAATGTTAACAGATATTCTATGAATTTAATCATTTCTAAAGCATGTGTGCAAATAACATTCAATGGATTTGATCTACAAATGGATTCTGTCAGATTTTGCACAACACAGACACAGACCCAATTGTCCATGCAGTGTATATATCCTCAGTGTAGGCCTGTACATCTACGTGCATACAATTATCTATCTATTCAAAAAAATCATATTACTGACATATTACATATAATCATATTGCGAATACAGCAGTTAATTAAGTGTGATCTTTTTGCCTTTAATCATGATTTATATATTGTAGATTAGATTAGATTAGACTCAACTTTATTGTCAATGTGCAAGGTACATGTAGAGTCAATCAAATGCAGTTAGCATCTAACCAGAAGTGCATAAGTGGCCTATTTACAATAGATAACAATAGATAAATAAGGTATGAGGTTCATATATACAGGGATGAGGGTGAAGGTGCAGTAGGTAATAATATATGGTATATATAGTAATATACAATATACTGTTCAAAGACTATGCATAGACAGACATATCAGAAGATAATTTACTCAAATGACATGATATAGTTATGTACAAATATAAATGTATATATATATATATATATATATATATATATATATATATATATATATGATACAGTATATACAGTATAAATATGGGTGGAATGTACAGTGAGTTATTGATGGTCAGAAAATCCTGGAATAGACAGCACAGTCTACTGACTTCAACCCATCGAGATTGTTTGGGATGAATTGTATAAATGAGTGAAAGTACCATAGTCTATAATGTAACTAATATATATATAATAAATCTTCTTCTTCTTCCACCACAGCGGATCATCCGTCTTCATACCTCTCTGTCCTCTACATCAGCCTCTTTCAACACAACTACCTGCATGTCTTTCCTCACAATATCCATAAACCTCCTCCTTGGATTTACTCTTATTCTCCTTCCTGGTGGCTCCACCTTCAGCATTCTCCTACCGATATACCCCATGTCCCTCCTCTGCAAATGTCCAAACCATCTCAGTCGTGCTTCTCTTACTTTGTCCCCAATGCGCAGTCCCTCTAATAAACTAATTTCTAAACCTATCTATCCTCGTCACTCCCGATGAAAACCTCAACATCTTCAGCTCTGCTACCTCCAGCTCCACCTCCTGTCTTTTACTCAATGCTACTGTCTCTAATCCATACAACATCTCAGGTCTCACCACAGTCCTATAAACTTTCCCTTTCACTCTTACAGATACCCTTCTATCACAAATCACTCCTGCTATCACTCTTCTCCACCCACTCCACCCTGCCTGCTCTCTTTCTTCACTTCTCTAACACACTTTCTATTATTTGCACTGTTGACCCCTATATAAATGTTCAAAAGTATGGTCAAATCAAATTCTGTGATCTTTGACATTTTGAATCATACATACAACTCATACATTATATATATAAATATATATATAAATATATATATATATAAATATATATATATATATATATATATATATATATATATATATATATATATATATATATATATATATATAGGAGTCATTTTGTCATAAAATAGCAGTGGAAAAAATGTTTAAGCATTGACATGTTTTATTGTTGTCTTTCTTTTCCTTTTTTCCACCGTCAAGGAATAATATCCTGGCTCAAATGAATGATTAAAGTAAAAAAAATAAAAATAAAACTGTTGTATGAAATGTAAGTTTATATAATAATGGAAAAAAAGGGAAAAGACTGTTTGGAGAAGTTGTGTTCTGGTAGGTGGGGGTCTGCAGCACACTGTAAGAAAAGATACACCATATCTACTCAATAAAAATGAGGCAACAGATTACAAGCAATATTATTAATTAAATTTCACAAGGTTTGGTATTGAGTAAATATTAATTAAATGAGACTCTTAATAGTTATCCATTTAATATGAGTAGATTTGAATAGAAAACAGTACAGAATTAATTATAACTTAAACAAAAATATTGAGTAGATCTGAAAAAGCTAAACTCCCTAATGTGTAAATAGTACTAATAAAAATGAATTTAATTCTACATATCATAATTGAGTAATCATCATCTACATTAATCTGCACATTGATTTGAATTTGATCAATGCAATTAATTAAATCTAAATATTCCTTTCTTAGGTTTTTGAATAATATAGCCCAGAATGTACAGAACTTAAATACTCAAATAAGAATTTTCTTCCACGCTGTGGAGTACTTGGACGTGTGTGATGGAGCATTGTCCTGCATGAAAATCATGTTTTTCTTGAAGGATGCAGACTTCTTCCTGTACCACTGCTTGAAGAAGGTGTCTTCCAGAAACTGGCAGTAGGACTGGGAGTTCAGCTTGACTCCATCCTCAACCCGAAAAGGCCCCACAAGCTCATCTTTGATGATACCAGCCCAAACCAGTACTCCACCTCCACCTTGCTGGCGCCTGAGTCGGACTGGAGCTCTCTGCCCTTTACCAATCCAGCCACGGGCCCATCCATCTGGCCCATCAAGACTCACTCTCATTTCATCAGTCCATAAAACCTTAGAAAATCAGTCTTGAGATATTTCTTGGCCCAGTCTTGACGTTTCAGCTTGTGTGTCTTGTTCAGTGGTGGTCGACTTTCTGCCTTTCTTACCTTGGCCATGTCTCTGAGTATTGCACACCTTGTGCTTTTGGGCACCCAGTGATGTTGCAGCTCTGAAATATGGCCAAACTGGTGGCAAGTGGCATCTTGGCAGCTGCACGCTTGACTTTTCTCAGTTCACGGGCAGTTATTTTGCGCCTTGGTTTTTCCACACGCTTCTTGCGACCCTGTTGACTATTTTGAATGAAACGCTTGATTGTTCGATGATCACGCTCAGAAGCTTGGCTATTTTAAGACTGCTGCATCCTCTGCAATATATCTCACTATTTTTGACTTTTCTGAGCCTGTCAAGTCCTTCTTTGACCCATTTTGCCAAAGGAAAGGAAGTTGCCTAATAATTATGCACACCTGATATAGGGTGTTGATGTCATTAGACCACACCCCTTCTCATTACAGAGATGCACATCACCTAATATGCTTAATTGGTAGTAGGCTTTCCAGCCTATACAGCTTGGAGTAAGACAACATGCATAACGAGGATGATGTGGTCAAAATACTCATTTGCCTAATAATTCTGCACTCCCTGTAATGTAACTAATATATATATAATAAATCTTCTTCTTCTTCCACCACAGCGGATCATCCGTCTTCATACCTCTCTGTCCTCTACATCAGCCTCTTTCAACACAACTACCTGCATGTCTTTCCTCACAACATCCATAAACCTCCTCCTTGGATTTACTCTTATTCTCCTTCCTGGTGGCTCCACCTTCAGCATTCTCCTACCGATATACCCCATGTCCCTCCTCTGCAAATGTCCAAACCATCTCAGTCGTGCTTCTCTTACTTTGTCCCCAATGCGCAGTCCCTCTAATAAACTAATTTCTAAACCTATCTATCCTCGTCACTCCCGATGAAAACCTCAACATCTTCAGCTCTGCTACCTCCAGCTCCACCTCCTGTCTTTTACTCAATGCTACTGTCTCTAATCCATACAACATCTCAGGTCTCACCACAGTCCTATAAACTTTCCCTTTCACTCTTACAGATACCCTTCTATCACAAATCACTCCTGCTATCACTCTTCTCCACCCACTCCACCCTGCCTGCTCTCTTTTCTTCACTTCTCTAACACACTTTCTATTATTTGCACTGTTGACCCCTATATAAATGTTCAAAAGTATGGTCAAATCAAATTCTGTGATCTTTGACATTTTGAATCATACATACAACTCATACATTATATATATAAATATATATATATATATATATATATATATATATATATATATATATATATATATATATATATATATATATATAGGAGTCATTTTGTCATAAAATAGCAGTGGAAAAAATGTTTAAGCATTGACACGTTTTATTGTTGTCTTTCTTTTTCCTTTTTTCCACCATCAAGGAATAATATCCTGGCTCAAATAAATGATTGAAGTAAAAAAAAAAAATAATAATAAAACTGTTGTATGAAATGTAAGTATATATAATAATGGAAAAAAGGAAAAGACTGTTTGGAGAAGTTGTGTTCTGGTAGGTGGGGTCTGCAGCACACTGTAAGAAAAGATACACCATATCTACTCAATAAAATGAGGCAACAGATTACAAGCAATATTATTAATTAAATTTCACAAGGTTTGGTATTGAGTAAATATTAATTAAATGAGACTCTTAATAGTTATCCATTTAATATGAGTAGATTTGAATAGAAAACAGTACAGAATTAATTATAACTTAAACAAAAATATTGAGTAGATCTGAAAAAGCTAAACTCCCTAATGTGTAAATAGTACTAATAAAAATGAATTTAATTCTACATATCATAATTGAGTAATCATCATCTACATTAATCTGCACATTGATTTGAATTTGATCAATGCAATTAATTAAATCTAAATATTCCTTTCTTAGGTTTTTGAATAATATAGCCCAGAATGTACAGAACTTAAATACTCAAATAAGAATTTTATTAAGAATTTGATACACTTTTGTGCTTTAGACACATTGTAGCACATCATTGAACACTGCAACCACAGTCTCATTTCAAGCCAGAAGTTGGATCTTGCATTTCAAACCAGACATTTAACTAGGACAGAATGCTGACTTTAAACTATTTTGTAAAAACAAAAATAAATGACACAGAATGGTGATGTGTCCATAAACCTGATTTCATGCTTTCTCACCTCACTTAGCCACTAAATTGGGTCAATAATGATATTAAAAAATGCATGTACCAAAACAAAAGCAGAAAAGTGTAATTTGTACGGAGTAAAAAACATTTCGTACTTTGAACTAGAAATCTCACTGACATTCGTGGGATAAGAGTCCAAATCAGTGCTAACTTACACACATAGCACTTTCAGATGTGCAAGTCCCAAGCTCTGTAGAAGCTAAACATTGTGTAGCAAAACATGTACACTGCAACTACAGTCTCATTTCAAGCCAGAAGTTTGCTCACGCATTTCAAACCAGACATTTAACTAGGACAGAATGCTGACTTTAAACTATTTTGTAAAAACAAAAATAAATGACACAGAATGGTGATGTGTCCATAAACCTGATTTCATGCTTTCTCACCTCACTTAGCCACTAAATTGGGTCAATAATGATATTAAAAAATGCATGTACCAAAACAAAAGCAGAAAAGTGTAATTTGTACGGAGTAAAAAACATTTCGTACTTTGAACTAGAAATCTCACTGACATTCGTGGGATAAGAGTCCAAATCAGTGCTAACTTACACACATAGCACTTTCAGATGTGCAAGTCCCAAGCTCTGTAGAAGCTAAACATTGTGTAGCAAAACATGTACACTGCAACTACAGTCTCATTTTCAAGCCAGACGTTTGCTCACGCATTTCAAAATAGAACTTTGAAATGGACAAAATGCTGATACTCCATAATGGCATGTGCCAAAACATAAATAATAAAAGTGCAAATTGAACAGAGTAAAATACATTTGTACTTTGAACAAACAAAAATTGAAATGTCACGACATTCGTAGGACAAAACAGTGCCAACTTACAAACATAGCACTTTCAAATGTGCAATTCTCAAGCTTTGTAGAAGATGAACATTGTGTAGCACAAAAGTCTGCACTGCAATACAGTCTTATTTCAAGCCTGAATTTTGTTCTCGATGGACTGGATTTTGTTTGAAAGCTTTGAATCATTCAGTTTCAAGAAAAGTTTTTGGAACACCTCAAAGGTGTACTTCAGCTGTCTGGGATAATCGAGATTCAGCACGTAGGTCAAGCCAAGGAGGACAGAGCAAGCCCTTGCAATATCTCCAAGTCCTGTGATGACTTCCACGCCCTCTATGACGATCCCAATGTTCTTTGGGCTGTTGCTTGTAGAAGCTTCAGGCTTTGGGGTCACAGTAATGGCCATTATGACTTGTTCAATTCCTCCATGTTCCCAGTGTCCTGCAACATGAAATTGTTAGCCAACGATAGTGCGTCAAGTGCCGTCTGAAATATAAGATGCTTTTCAGCGATAACCCCAAATATTGCTCTTTATGGAACCTTAAAATAAAACCCAATGTACTCATTTACGCAATTTCATAAAAACATACTGAGGATATGACATTAACACGCAAAAGACCTAGGAACCATAATAGTGAAAATGCTAACCCACATCCTTCAAAATAAACGTTTGACTTCGACACATAAGAATTCTTCCAAAATGTATGATGCTGTGTTCATATTATAGCGCAACAACACCACACTATCGCCTTTCAACACAAGCTAACTTTGTGTTGCTGCTGAGTCTCTTTTTCTGTGATAACTCATTTTATATTGTAATATACCACTACATGCGTTCTTCTTACTAGCCCAGTGATAACAAAATAAGTTTTCTTACCCAAGTCAACCAGTTAAATTTTGCAAGATGAGCAATGTGGAAGAAAATGAATATTCAAATGTCTTGTAGGCCTGCTGCATTTTTTCTTTTTAAAAAGGCACATTTTGACAGGAAGTGCTTTTCAATTAAAATTTGCCTGATTACATTAACTTGAATTTACTCAATATTCTCTCTATTTGGGATTAGATACATATAATGCTTAAGTTTTATTTAACTGCAATGGGTAGATTTTATTCCAAACATTTTTATTTGAAATGTAATTAAATATTTGCCTCAAAATCAAAAACACAATTATATTGAAAACATTTTAACCAAAAACATTAATTCAAATCTACATGACCACAGAATAATTTCTTACAGTGCATGAAACACCTTGTTGATGAGGAGAGCAGAATAGTAACTCTACATACTTCATTATATTGTAATAAAGTGTGATTAGTAAGTTGTTTGCTGGTTGACGTGTAGTATTTGGGAACACGTTTTAATGTTTCGGTGTCTTTAAAAAGCCCCTGAGACGCTTTCAAGCCCTTATCACTAATACAGTCTCCTCACATGACTCGAATTCCCAGGGTGCTGCGCGGCTCAACTTCAGACAACACCGCCGGATTGGTTTTCAGCCTTTTTACTACACAATTTCGATATATCGCGATTATTGCTTGCAGATCGAAGTGTCATTGCGGTTTTCATGTCCACCGCTTACACACAGCCGCCACACTAATCCGTGTTATACCCGAGCCGGTGAGCGCGTGCTTGCGCGCGAGCGCGTGCGTGTGTGTGACAGCAGGTAAGCGAATGAGACTCGAGGTTCAAATGTCTCTCTGCTGGAGGAACTGTAGTGCACTACATAGGGCGTGAATGCACTTTTATTTACAGCCCTTGGAGCGCACTTTGGTGTAGGAAGTGTGGAAGAATTTGAGCTTCGTACATCCGCTTGATTCTTTTGCACATTTTTATGAGTGGGGCTGTTTTTTGTTTTTTGTTTTTGTACAGACATTTGTATGAGAGCGTAAGTTTTGCGGAAGTTCTCGACGGCGATCTTGGTGTTGGTGTTGGTGTTGCTGGATGATGTGAAAGCTACACGTCAGGACTCGGGTTACCCGAGAAGATCTTCACCTGGTCACACGGTCAAAGTCATCTGTCTCCTCTGCAGGTATGTGAAAGCAGGAAGACACTTTATAGCAGGTTTTCTATTCATTTTGGGACATTTTAGAGGGACATCAGGAGACTCTTGACTTGACTTGCATTCTGTTTAGAAAACAAAACTGAAACTGTCCTATCAGTAGTTTCCATAAATAAGTTATAAAAAAGTTCAAGAAAGCTTATACATATGCATATATATATATATATATATATATATATATATATATATATATATATATATAAGGTTTCTTTCTATCTATCTATCTATCTATCTATCTATCTATCTATATATATATATATATATATATATATATATATATATATATATGTGTGTGTGTATGTTCTGACTCATCGAGCATCAACATTATTAACTTCTTCAGCAATTTGAGCTACAGGAGCTCGTCTGTTATATCGGATCACGCGGACCAGCCTTCGCCCCCCCCCAATAAGCCTTAGACCCCATGACCCTGTCACCGGTTCACCACTGTTCCTTCCTTAGACCACTTTTGATAGACACTGACCAGTGCAGATCAGGAACATCTCACAAGTGCTGCAGTTTTGGAGATGCTCTACCCAGTCGTCTAGACGTCACAATTTCGCCCTTTTTAAACTCACTCAAATCCTCACGCTTGCCCATTTTTCCTGCTTCGAACACGTCAAGTTTGTGGACAAAATTTTCACTTGCTGCCTAATAAACCCCACCCACTAACAGGTGCCATGATGAAGAGATGAGCAGTGTTATTCACTTCATCGCTCCTAATGTTATAATGTCTTAATGTTATGCCTAAAATATACTTATTAGGGCTGCATCTAACGATTATTTTGATAATGGATTAATCAGACAATAATTTTTTGTCTCTCGATACTTAAAAAAATGCAAAAACCACATATTGAGTTTAACTATATTTAATTTAGATGTTTATAATTCAAAGTTTATAGTAGCTGCTTGTTGTGGGATTTTATTCTTTGAACAATTCCCATGCTGGTTCGTTTCTTTTTGGGGGAAAAAAAACAAACAAACAAAAAAAAAAAACATTATTTAAGTTTGAAAGTTGAAGCAACTTGTGTAAATCTAAATTTGTAGTATATTTTGCAGATGGCAAGTTGACAACCATTTTAAAAAATTAATATAAAATATAATACAACTTTGTTTTGACAATTTTATTTCAAGAAATATGCAGATATTTTGTTAATTTGTGAAAATATAAGCATCTAGAATATATAATTATTCTGTATATTAATTAAATGATATATACATAAATATACAAACATTAAAAACAAGCATTTGAACGTGATAAAGTCGCAGTAAATCACGTTTGAAGTCACTGTTGTAGTAGACAAATGCTGTAAAAAGAGAATGGAATGGAAACGCAGCGAGCTTACAGGCTTAATTAAAAAAAAAATGAAAAGGAAAAAATATGCATTGGTGTACAAATGAATAATCATTAGCTGAAACCCACAACAGTGACTGAACATGTGCTCATTTACTGCGGCTGTTATTTGCTGCCTTAAGGTTTAGTGGTTGTTTCACCATTTTAATTGAACTGATCAATTGACTTTAATAGAATTTAAATGAACCTGATGCTCGTAAGTCACGACAGAACAGATCCAGTGCGACTGCTCCGAAGTTACAAACAGTTCACAATAACGCTTCATTAAATGACACCATTGTCAAATGATGAGGATTCTACAGTTTTTGCTCACCGTGCTGATGTTTCACTTTCACCAGTGTTTTTAATAGGATGTTGGCCAACACTTTGCAGCTACAACAGCTTCAGCTCTCATGGGAATCCTTTCCACAAGGTTTAGGAGTGTGTTATTGGGAATTTTTGAGCGTTCTTCCAGAAGCGCATTTGTGGGGTCCGACTCTGATGTTGGACTAGAAGACCTGGATCTGCTCTAATTCATCCCATAAGTGTTTTATCGGGTTGAGAACAGAGACCATGTTGGAAACTGTTTCCACAAAATGGGGAGCATGAAATTGTCCTTGATATGCTGAAGCATTAAGATTTTCTTTCACTGGAACTGAGGGGCCGAGCCCAACTCCTGAAAAAAACAACCCCACCTTATAATCCCCCACCACCAAACTTTACACTTGGCACAATGCAGTCAGACAAGTACCGTTCTCCTGGCGACCGCCAAACCCACCCCCGTCCATCAGATTGCCAGACGGTGAAGCGTGATTTGTCACTCCAGAGAACACGTCTTCACTGCACTATAATCCAGTGCTGGCGTGCTTTATACCACTGCATCCGATGCTTTGCATTGCACTTGGTGATGTAAGGCTTGGATGCAGCTGCTCTACCATGAAAACCCATTCCATGCAGCTCTTTATGCACTGCTCCTAAACTAATCTGAAGGCCACATAAGGTTCGAAGGTCTGTAGCTATTGACTCTGCAGAAAGTTGGTGACGGTACCACGCTGGAATTCACTGAGCTCCTGAGAGTGACCCATTTTTTCACAAATGCTTGTAGAAGCAGTCTGCATGCCCAGGTGCTTGATTTTATACACCTGTAACCATAGAAGTGATTTTGACACTTGAAATCAATGGTTTGGACAGAGAGTGAATACTTTTGGCAATAAAGTGTCTGTGTATATATATATATATAAAAGCTGCAACAACTATAAAAATTTATAAAATCGATATTATAACTTATTTCTGCTCACTGAAAACACAGAAAAACTCACAGACCATAATTTCTTTACACCTCGAAAAGGAAAACTCGAATAATCTGATGAATTACTAGATTGTTGACATTTTAAAAAAAAAATGTGGTTAAAAATAAATAACGTGAACATGATGTTACTGAAGGGATTATCAGGAGCGTTAAAGCTCTGGAAGAGAGATGAGAGATCAGATCAAAAATCCTGATGGAACAACTCTTATCGAACTCAGTCTTGCTTTGGATTTTATAACAAAAGTAATCTTGAATGCTGGGGAAGCTCGTATGTTCGTTGTCAAGAATAACATTCAGATTAATGATCTGAAGTGTGGTAATGTAAGGCTATTTTTAAAAACTGGGAAGTTTGGTAGAATAACTGGTACATATATTCACAATGTGGTAATCGTCAATCTTCGTTATGCATGTCATGCAGTTGCAGCTCCCAATATGGGTCAAATAATCAGCAAACATGCTGGTCACATGATCACATTTACTAATACCACAGGGGAAAATATGTATAAAGATAAGTATATACAGAAATCGAGCTCCAAAGTCAGTTAAAATGACTGCTTTCTGTGGCCTTGTTCTCAAATGCAGAGCTCTGTCTAAAATGCATCAAATACAATTCATTAGAATTTTAACTTTGGTTTATTTAACAGGTTCAGAGTCTTGGTTGTAGTGCAGGCTCTTAACCCTAGAATGTGATCATGTGACCAGCAGGTTTCTTGTGTATTTGAACTCTGAGTTGTGCAGATTTGCGAGCTACTGTTTAAACAGTACAACTGGATGAGATGCATAATGAATAGATTGAATGCTAGATTACCACAATGTGAATATAGTTAGCAGTCTATTTACAAAAGTGTTTGTTTCAGTATGATTTTACATAAAAATTATGGCATCTTGCTTGTACAACTTCTAAAATGGTCCTACATTTGCACAATATCTCTCATCAGACTTTTACCAGCAGGGATTCATCTCTACTTGAAAAGGGTGATACAGTGATCCTTTAATCCATCCAGATCTCCCAACTCCACAGACAGATCAGTTTCCAGGGCTTTAGCTTTCCTGATAATACCTTCATTAACTCATGTTCTTTTTTTTTCATTGCTAAGTAACTGAGTTTTGTAGCTCAAGAGATGATTTGAGTTTTCCTTTTAGATGTGAAATAAAACGACCAACAAAAGTTTTCTGTGCTCAGTCAAGAATTACCCACAACAGTGACATTAGAGCAAGGGGTATAATGTATACGTGTAAAATATATGAAAGCATTTAGAAATGCAGTTATTAATAGTAATAACCATTCAGAAAATGAAGAACTGTTCACACAAATACACTACAAAAAGAGGACAAAGAAATCGCTAAAAAGAATGACAATACAGGGACATTCGCAATCCGAACTTGCATCAAATCCTTATTAAACTTTTATTCGTTGTCATTACAATATATGGAGTTGGTCAGGATGCTCTCGAAGATGCAGCAGTAAAAACTCTAGAATTCCTGAATTCTTAAGACTTAAGAGCTATATAAAGAGGTTCTCGATGTGATACATGCACCGATCGGGTATTACATTATAAAATTATAACATTATGAGTGGTGAAGTGAATAACACTGATCATCTCTTCATCATGGCACCTATTAGTGGTGGGATTTATTAGGCAACAAATAGACATTTTGTCTTTAAAGTTGACGTGTTGAAAGCAGGAAAAAATGGGCAACTGTAAGGATTTGAGCGAGTTTCACAAACACCTAATTGTGACGTCTAGACGACTGGGTCAGAGCATCTCCAACACTGCAGCTCTTGTGGGCTGTTCCCAGTCTGCAGTGCTCAGTATCTATCAAAAGTGGTCCAAGGAAGGAACAGTGGTGAACCGGCGTCAGGGTCCGAGGCTCATTAATGTACTTGGGAAACGAGGGCTGGTCCATGTGGTCCGAGCTCCTGTAGCTCAAAGTGCTGAAGAGGTTATTGATGTTAATGTTTGACGGGTCAGAACTGTTTTGGCTGCACGATTTACATATACAATTTCACCAAAATAAGATATTAGAGACATTTTGTCGAAACAAACAGGGAACTCCCTGAAGTTTAAGATACAGTATTTGTTTACATACTTGAAGTCAGGCAATTTTGCAATCATTATTACTAAAGTAATAATAATAATAAAGTAAAAGTGTGTGTGTGTGAGAGAGAGAGAGAGAGAGAGAGAGAGTAAAAGACAGAGTGGGAGTGAGAGAGTGAGTGAGAGTAAGAGATAGAGAGAGAGTAAGAGTGAGAGAGAGAGAGAGAGAGAGAGAGAGAGAGAGTAAAAGACAGAGAGTGGGAGTGAGAGAGAGAGAGTGAGTGAGTAAGAGAGATAGAGAGAGAGTAAAGAGTGAGTGAGAGTGAGTGAGTGTGAGAGAGAGAGACAGTAAAGAGAGAGTGGGCGTGAGAGAGAGAGTGAGTGAGAGTAAGAGATAGAGAGAGTAAAGAGTGAGTGAGAGAGATAGAGAGAGTAAAGAGTGAGTGAGAGAGAGAGAGAGAGAGTAAAAGACAGAGAGTGGGAGTGAGAGAGAGTGAGTGAGAGTAAGAGATAGAGAGAGTAACAGAGTGAGAGAGAGAGAGAGAGGGCGTATTTGGGGATGTGTGTGGAAAAGTGGAGGTTGCCAGGTGAAGGCACGCCAAACTTCGAGTGTGCGGGTTACTCGTTGGTCTCGAGGAAAGATGTGCCTTACCGCAGGTGTGTGTGTGTGTGTGTGTGTGTGTGTCGGTGATAGTACAAGCAAAGAAAAGCGTCAGGCAAAAGTAAATGAAAAATAAAATACAATTCTGTCTGTTGAAGTGTCGCCTCTTTCTTCCAACCCGGAACCAGTGAGATCTGTTACAGGTTTGTCATAATGCCACGTGATGTATCAACTTTAATCAGATCGTGCACAGTTCCTCTCTCTGCTCAGTGTTGGTGATCTTCAAGCTAAAATATCGCCATATAACAGAGGTAACGTTTTTGGCTCCCAGTTCAGTGCCGATCTGCTCGCCATCCTTCTTCACCTTCACACCGGAAAGTCACGTGACCACACACGCCACACGTGCACTGCCTATAATGAGACTACTGTATCTGGCCTTTTTTGTATTTAAGAAACTGTATTTAAGAAAAATGTGTTCACACATGCACTTATTTATTTTATTAAATCGCAACGTTTCAACGTGACGTCATGCAATAATGCATTCTTGAAACACTATAACCATGCAGTGTTATAATCAAAATAAACTTAATCAACATTCTTCATAAAAATGCGTCTTCTAAGCACAATTTTAAGCAAGTTGCTATTGTATTTACTTAAAAAAGAAGAAGAAAAACACAGCAATGGCTTCATCATCAGCAATCAGGAACTGGCATTTTTTTTTGTAATGAACGATATATATATATATATATATATATATATATATATATATATATATATATATATATATATAAGTGTAACTTAGACTTACACTAATAGCACAAAACACGTCATCAGTGCGGCCGTCACAGTTCCTCCACATCACAATGGTCTCTGTGGTTCAATCAGACAACAGTTTTGTCAAATGCAATGATCAGAAAAACAATCACTAGAGAATCTGCTCACAGCACGTGCTGTACACAGAGTGATTCTCCTGGCTGACAGGTATAAAGAGTGTAGCCTGTGTGTACTTCCTTTATAATAAAAAAAATCTTCTTGTCGCACTCTCCCACCCAAGCATGGATCACCAACACGTGTTTAGTACCCTGGAGACAGTGTGTGAGGAAACCATCGCTGCCATCCTCGGGCATTCGAGTTTGCTCCAGAATGATGCCACCATTCAACTTCTGGCAACATTGAGGCAGATTCATGAGCACGGACAAGCTGTGAGCGCACTGGTCAGTGGCTTTGCTGCGGTGTATCATCATTTTGATTTTAACCCAGAGACCCCTGCAAATGGATACCGCACCTTAGTCAAGGTATGTTTCTAAAAATCTGTGAAGCACCTTTAAAGAAAATCAATACATGCATCCTGTCTGCCTGTTGTACCATGCGAATGACATTAAAATAATACAAACTGCAAAAAAAAAAAATTATAATTCTGTGTCTGTGAAGCACCTTTAAAAAAATCAAAACATGCAGTTGTCAAGGTGTCACTATTTAACTGCACCAGAGAAATGTCTCCTGTCTGAATTACTTTAAAATAATCAAAACTTTCTTCCGGTTTCTCCCATTAGGGGTCGCCACAGCGCATCATCCGTATTCAAAATAATACAATGTGCAAAAATAAAAAGAAAATAATAAATCTGTCCTGGACATACTACAACAGCATTTTTTCTACAGTTAAAACATTTCCGAATTTTCTGCAGGTGGTTATTTCCTGTGTGCTCCACCTCATCCAGAAGGCCCGCTACATCACCTCCAGCTGTGGGGGGCTGTTTTTTCGGGTGGCGCACAACGCTAGTGAGATGAAGGCGTACTGTATGGCGCTTTGTCAGCTGCGTGCACTGCTCTACCTGGCACAGCGTCTTCTCAACAACAACGAACACGGCCAGCTCCATTCACTGGGAAATGAAAGTCTGAGCAGGAGGTTTGTCAACGAGTACACCACTATGCACAAGGCCTGTTTTTATGGGCGTTGCCTAGGCTTTCAGGTAAAGGGGTCCAAATGTGCATTTTTAATAATGCAAAATAGCACTAATGTTGGGAAATTTATGTCGCACATTTAAATATTAGTGATCAAATACATTTTCTGTTTGTTTGTTTGTTTGTTTTTGGGGGTCAGTTCTGTCCCTCGCTCAGGCCTTTCCTACAGGCAGTGGTCATCAGTATGGTGTCATTTGGAGAGAACTACACAAAACAGCAGACTCGATTAGGTGAGTGTAATTAATAAAATTCGTGAAAAAAAGTTTGGTAGGTAAGTGCACAATTTTGTCTGGATTCCTTTCAATTCACAATACTGGCTTCCAATGTCGGATGAAATACACAATCCATGTACTTAAGTTATAAATATATATATATAATTATATAAAAAATATTATAAAAAAATATATATAATTATAACAATAATAAAAAGTTATTGCGACATTTTATCTTACAATCCTGACCCTTTTTTTCCTCAGAATTTAATATAATCTAGCAATTGCGAGAAAAAAAAAAGTCAAAATTGCGAGATGTACATTCCGAATAGTCAGAATTGTGAAATATGAACACGCAGTTGTGAGTTTATAACTCATTTGCGACACCTTCCGGCAAAGCGCCATAAGACACCTGGAGATATGATTATTTTTATTGTGAACAGTTTTGTATGCCATTTTCACGACGCCAAGATATGGCCATATTAACTCTTTGGTATGATAATCGTTTTTTTTTTTTTTATAGATATGGAACCTTATTATGTGCTTTGCCAGAAAGTGTCGCAAATGAGTTAAAAACGCGCAATTGGGAGAAAATACGACTCTGACTTTACAACTCGCAATTGCGTGTTCATATCTCACAATTCTGCCTTTTATATCTCACAATTCTGCCTTTTATATCTCACAATTCTGCCTTTTATATCTCACAATTCTGCCTTTATATCTTACAATTCTGACTTCATATCTCACAATTCTGCCTTTATATTTTACAATTCTGCCTTTATATCTCACAATTTTGACTTCATATCTCACAATTCTGCCTTTATATCTCACAATTCTGACCTTATATCTCACAATTCTGACTTCATATCTCACAATTCTGACTTTATATTTTACAATTCTGACTTTATATCTCACAATTCGGACTTCGTGTCTCACAATTCGGACTTCGTATCTCACAATTCTGACTTCGTATCTCACAATTCGGACTTCATATCTCACAATTCTGACTTCATATCACAATTCTGCCTTTATATCTTACAATTCTGACTTCATATCTCACAATTCTGCCTTTATATCTCACAATTCTGCCTTTATATCTCACAATTTTGACTTCATATCTCACAATTCTGCCTTTATATCTCACAATTCTGACTTTATATCTCACAATTCTGCCTTTATATCTCACAATTCTGCCTTTATATCTCACAATTCTGACTTTATATCTCACAATTCGGACTTTATGTCTCACAATTCTGACTTTTTTTCTCACAATTCTGACTTCATATCTCACAATTTTGACTTCATATCTCACAATTCTGACCTTTTTCTCACATTTCTGACTTCATATCTCACAATTCTGACTTTATATCTCACAATTCGGACTTCATATCTCACAATTCTGACTTCATATTTCACAATTCTCATTTTGCCTCGGTGCTCTCTTGTAGTCAACCGCGCATGAACACTCTGCTTCTAAGAACATTCAAACTGTATAAATGGTTTTATAGCCTTGACTAGTGTTAAAACTAAATTTCTTTGGACTTAATAGCTTGGTTTTGGCATTACATGCACTATAAATTGTTAACCCTGTTCTTCAGACTGTCTGAGACTGTTACTGATTATTGTGTCAAAAAACTTATTTTCTAATGCAATCATTTGGAGAAAAGTGAATACCTTGCATATTGTATATATACTTTTAAATTTGTGATTGAAATTGATTTATTTTATTTTATTTTTTTATAGGAAGAACAGCATACTCAGTCATTAATTCTGGGAAATACGTAGTGGATCCTGAGCTGAGGGGGGCGGAGTTTGAACGCATCACTCAGAACCTGGATATGGAGTTCTGGAAAACCTTTTGGAACATCACTGAGACAGGGCTGATATCAGTTAGTTGGATTTTTGATGGCTCGTTTTATTGCATCTTTGGAAGCAACTCTTAATCAATCATACCAGTGTTTCTCAACAATTGTTTTACTAACAGGGCTGAAGCCATGTTGTACATTATACTTATATTCATACTAAAACTGTATAATATAATGCCGTACTCACATAACTTGAGTACTTACTTCTGTAAGGAATAGATCAAATCTGTTTAACCTGACATTAACTGTACAACAAATTGTTCATCACAGATTCTTGATCAATGTCCGTTAATGTGCATAGAAGCTTATTTTCATGTGGCACAATGCATTCAAATAGCACACTGTATGGCTTTTTTTGTTTACCTGACCATCACACTCAGATGTGCTTGTTGAACACCCTGTTTCAGTTTTAATCTAATAAGCTCCACTCACATGTGAAGGATTTTTAGTAGATTTTGGAGCATTGCTGTGGGAAGTTGTACTCATTGTGCGCAAGTACATTGGTAAGATCAGGCATTGATGGATGAGGAGGTCTGGAGGGCAGTCGGTCTTCCATCTCAAAGGGGTTCATTAGGCTTGAGGTCAGGGCTTTGATAGGGCCACTTGAAGTCTTCCACCCAAAACTTGGTAAAACCATGTGTTCAGGGAGCTTGCTTTGTGCTCTTAGTTTTAGTGAAAGGGAATTAGAGGTCGACCTATTTGTCTGCACCGATAGTTGCTGGAACTATCTGCAAAAACCCATACCGATAATTTTTTGGGTTGCGTTGCACAGTACAATAGTGGCCTCTAGAGGCGAATCACTGACACCACGTGCTGTTTATTTGGAGTGTCTTATTTTCCTTAATATATATTAATATAATTAGTATATTCATATTTATTTCATTTAGCATATTTTCATAATTTAGTACTGTTTTTTTTGTAATAAAGTTCAGTATTATTTAATAAATGAAAAAAAAAACATTTAAATCTAAAACTTATTTTTTGTATTTTGGATGTTCAATTGGTTATCGACAAGTATGATTCAACTTAGCTATCTGTATCGGTAAAATCCACTGTCTATTGGTCGACTTCTATTTACAATGCCACCAAATCTAAAGACTTTCTCTGTAAGTGAGTGCTTCCAACTTTGTAGCAACAAATTTGGAAACGTTCACATATGAGTCTGATGGTTAGTTTACAAATAGTTAAGCCATATAGTGTGTGTTAATACTACAATACTGATGCAATACATTTTTCAAATCTTGTTTTTTGCTGGCTAAATAATAAATGTATAATTAACTGCAATCTGTAGCATTTTTCGATAATACATTTATGAATATAATAGTAATGATCAAAAAATCTATTCACTGACTATAACCTTTGTTATTTACTTTGAATAATTCTGCTGAACATAAAGGATAAAAAATAATAATAATAATAATAATAATAATAAAAAGTGGGTTGAGGGTTGCACTTTCAAGTGTTTTACCATATTGAGTCAATATAAACCCATGTACTTTAGAAACACAGGATCATGTTTTTGACTTCAAAATATAGACCATGGTTTTTCCATTGGTAATTAGCTTTTTCTTTCTCTTTTGAATCTCACTTTCCCTCTAGCATTTAGCAAAAATCAGGTCACATGCTGTGCAGGTCAACATCACTCTAACAATACCAGGTGAGCCACTGAGTTTACCTCTAGCCTCAGATACAAGTCTCTCAGTCACCGTGCCGCCTCCCATCGCCCACTGGGGACCAGGACCCGTTCAGGTCCGCCTCATCTCTCACATGCTTCGCCAAGGACAGGTGGCTCATTACACTGTGTGGTTGTGTTTCTTTATTTTCATATTACTACACGGGTGATCGTCTTGATTCACTGGGTGACTAAAACCCGCTGATGCACTACTTCCTTCTTTCTTTCTCTCTCTTTCTCTCTCTGCAGGATAGTGCTGAGTTGTTCTCGTTTGCTCAGCCTGAGGGAATTCAGCTCTCTTTTCCAACAGGTTTCAAGTCTCAGATTGGCCCTCTCTCTCCATGGCTCCTTATCCACTTCCATGGTGGCGGATTTGTGGCCCAGACCTCTAGATCTCATGAAGTATGTTAAATCTGTTTGTTGTTTGTAACACTCTATGGCAGTGGTCCCAAAACGTTTTTTTCTGTGAGGGACACATAATTTTTCCGTACTGTACTAGGAAGCCGGATCTATCTAAAACAGAAAATTACATGGCCCAACGTGACTACCAGTATTATTCTGGATATTTTATGATCATAATTTATAAATGTATTTATTTTGCCTCTTAATGTTAGATTAGTTTATAATTTTTTTTCTGCACTGTACAGACAAATAAGCATTCCTTTTCAAGTGATATACAGTATAGCCTATTAATGGAGCATTATTACTATCATAATGAAATTTCTTTCATATTCATCGCTATTAAAATCAACACATTTACTTACTTACAGTATGCATATGCACATGGTTGGTGGGTGAATCTAACAGATAATTAGGCTATGTTAATATCTAGAGGTCACCTGATAGTGGATTTTACCGAGACCAATAGCTAGGTTGGATCGTACTTGCCAATTAACCGATTAATCAGTTATCAGTTTTAAAAATGGATACTGGATAAAAAACAAACAAGCATAACACTCCATGTAAAATATTATTAACTTTATTACGAATATAATAAAGTTAATAATATGAATATATTAATTAATTGATTAAATTATATAATTAATACATTATAAATAATACATCTAGCGCTCTCCGTGCAGCGCATCAATTTAACCTGTAACAACCAGCAAGTAGCCTCAGTGATTCGCCTCTAGAGGCTGCTCTCGCAAAAACAGCCGACTGGAAGTCGGAAAAAAATATCTGTATTCATTGTAGTCAATAGTTCCAGCAACTATCGATGCCTCATATCAACCTTTATAATCAAATGCAGATATATGAGTAAAACATATATTTAAAATAATATTTTCAAAATATGTCTCTGGCATTGCTCAAAGGGCCATTCCAAATGTGGGGGCGGTCCATATTCAGTGCGCAAGCTGGAGTTTGGGAACCCCTGCTCTATAGAAAGATATTTTATTTAAGTGTATTATTTTTTTTGGAAGAAAAGCATCTGCATGTAAATGATATAAATTTGGTATGATGTTAACTTTTCAGACTCTAAACGTTCTAAAGCTATCTATCCTAATATTTTCACCTGTCCTGGATGTCTCTGCTTTCTAGAGTTACCTAAAGAGCTGGTCAAAGGATTTGAATGTGCCCATTCTTTCAGTGGATTACTCACTGGCTCCTGAAGCCCCCTTCCCTCGGGCTCTAGAAGAATGTTTCTTTGCTTACTGCTGGGCCCTAAAGAATTGTCATTTGCTTGGTACTGAAATGCATGCAAACACCAAATATTTTGATTGAATGACCATTTTTTATAGTGTTGAGAGTTTATAAAATCGATACCCAACTGTTTTTGACTCAGGCTCGACGGCAGAACGCGTGTGTCTAGCAGGAGACAGTGCTGGCGGGAACCTATGCATTACTGTCTCTATGAAGGCCATGTCTCACGGAGTACAATCTCCCCATGGAATAATGTCTGCCTACCCAGCAACACTCCTGACAACTGACGCCTCACCCTCACGCTTTCTCACGCTCATCGACCCAGTGTTACCGCTAAGCGTGCTTTATAAGTGTGTCAATGCATACACTGGTAAGACCAGCACTAACAACTCAGCTATTTGATATTAATCTTCATGTTCTGCTAATGACTCTATTAATATATTTTTACTTTCTCCCCAACTTGTTCTCTATCAGGTATGAATAGTGTATCGGTGCGGCCTAGCGAGCAGCTGGACAGTCTGAGTGCACTAAGGCAGGACACTGCGCTTTTTCTTGAGCACATCACGGAAGGAGCTTCCAATTGGCTGATGTCGCTGCTCAACCGCACATCTTCCTTACCCGCAAGCACATCTCCTGTTTCTCAAAACTCTGTGCCTCATTCTGCTGAAATGCCACAGAGCTCAAGGGAATTTCCAGAAGGCTTCGAACCGCTGCGCTCTGGGTGTCTGGCAGAGATTCATACCCCCTGCACTCCTATCATGAAGAACCCATATGTCTCTCCTCTACTTGCACCTGACAGTCTCCTCAAGGGGCTGCCACCTGTACATCTAGTGGTAAGAATCAGAATGATAGAAGTGAAAATGTACTGACAGTATAGAGTAGGGTCCAAAAGTCTGAGACCAAGAACTGTTTGGACTCTTTGTGGGAAGGTTGAGGATTTTGAATATTGAATTTGATACTTTTTTTCAGACCCCAAATCCTGAACTTTAACACACCCTACACACGCTAAACTTGCAAGTTTGTGTTCAAAAGATAAATCAATCTTTTGCCACTTTCAACGTGATACAGCAACCAACACAACCGAAAAAACAAATTGATTCATTTTAGGGTAAAAAACTTTGTTCTAAACCTGGTTCCACAAGTTGTGTATTCCTCTTTCACTCTTCCTTGCAAAAATGCTCTTGAATTAGCAAAGGGATTTCACAGCCCTCTTTAAGATTTGAATAGCATCTAGTCCTGGGATGTGACTGGTCCAATTTACAATGCTGACAAGCTTTTTTTTCTGATTTGGGATTGGGAGGTAGCATTAATCTTTTAGCTATGTATAGTAGATAACCTTGTCTTGTCTTGTCTAATTATGTTCAAATATTGATTGATTTTGGTGGGCTTGGGTGTGTTTTTCTTGAAAAATGGCATCTGTCAGTCCATGCACATTCCCTTGCTAACACATGTAAAGAATTTGAGTAACCCAGTGAAGGGTCGTTCATTTCACACCTAGGCCTTCAGTGGTGTCCTACCTGAATCGGTCTACATCTTTATACCATCATTAGGACACCATGGCTATAGAAAGCAACAATATTATATAGAAACTGAGTATAACAGAGCAAAGACAGTTATCTCATGCAGTGAGAATGCGTGAGGTAACTGATACTAAACTGTTAACTGACACTAATAACTGTTCCCACTACTAAAGCAAGAAACACAATGGACGCAATTCAACCAGACTTCTTTCACTGCTGCCACAGCTGCACCACCCACATACATCATCTCTTGCAGAAGCATCAAATTTAACCTCATCAAGTGACCCCAGGTTTTCTATGCATTATGCAATATATATATATATATATATATATATATATATATATATATATATATATATATATTAGTAATTGCAATTGTGCAGTTTGCTACAGATGCGGTTTGCGAGGTCTGAGTAGTGCTCTCTCTCTGCCCATCCAATCAAAGGACGTGTAAATGCTGACGTTATTGTACGCCTACTAGAAAATCTGATTGGTTATAACAGTAGCCTTTAAGCAGCATGTACTGTACGCTACAGTTGCCCGCACTGTTGATTCTGAGGTTCTGTTGGCCCCCGGCAACACATGATGTGAAGACTGAAATCTGATTGGATAGAAACTCTAATGTAAATGTACACTTCAGGAAGCAAGCAAGAGAAACGCTCTGAAATTAAGAGACTATTAGGAATAATTTAATACATTTGTGGGGAAAATTATACAAAAACGCAAGTCAGCAATTCTGATAATGTTTAGTCCAGCAAAGAAGGCCTTGCTGGAGCTGATGGCCCTCCAATGGGGAAATCGTGACATTCAGGAAGTGATCAGTACTTTCCCATAAGTCCTGCAGCTCATTGTAATGCTGCTGTAGGTCTATGACAGCCTCTATGGTAGGATTTCTTCTTGTTCTGGTAGTGTCCCTGTGGTGCCCCCTTTTTTCTACTTGTTAATTACGTCTTTACCAGTTTTCCATTGCGTACCTGCAACGGAAAATTCTGATCTTTATTTTGGGGTTGATCACACAATCAGAGTCTCAGTGACGACATGAGTATGATAATTACTTGTGTTACTTGTGTACATGTTTAAATGCGACTGGTTAACTGCGACACAGTCACATGTCCCACTGTAAAAGACTGTGCACACGTGTGCAACCGGGTTATTATAAGTTTTTGTTTTTTTTCCCTGTACACATAATATTTTTCGGTATCACATTTTACTTCACAAAAACTTGCAATTTTAATAAAAGTGTGTGGACTTAATAACTTAATAACCATTTTAAGCTGCTCTGGCAAAAGAACTAAAGGAATATATCCAAATCCAACAGCATCTTACATAATTAAAATACATGAACATGAGTGGGGCATACTTGTACATACACTTTATTTCCAAAAACATTTGGGCACCTGGTCATAAGTGTGGTATGTGATCTTTGAGCATTGCATTTCACATTTAGTCCCAATTTGCCCTTATAATTCTCTCCACTCTTCTGGGAAGATGTTCCACTAGATTTGGAGTGTGTTAATGGATATTTGTGTTAATCAGCCACAAGGGTGTTATGAAAGTCAGGTACTGATGTAGGTGAGGAGGCCTGGGGTGTAGACAGCGTTCAATTCATCCCGAAGGTGTTCAGTAGGGATGAGATTAGAGCTCTATAGCAGGTCACTTAAGATCTTCATCTCCAAAGCATGTAAACCATAACTTCATAGAGCTCAGTTTGTGCACAGGAGCATCGCTATGCTGGAACAGGTTTGGGTGAATGCAAAAATATTTTATAGCGCATCTGAAGCCGTCCTGTACAACTGAGTGCTTCCAGCTTTGTGGGAAAGAACCACATATAACAGGAAATGTCAGGCGACCCAAAACTTTTGGAAATATAGTGTATGTGTAGTTAATATACTCTCTATATACTATGTATCAGAATAAATTATTAAAGAACAGCAGAAAAGAAAGAAATAAACTGTTGGAACTCTGACCATTATCTTCCCTAGGCTTCAGCTTTGGATGCTCTGTTGGACGATTCTGTGATGTTCGCCCGAAAGCTGAAGAGCATCAACCAACCCGTGACCTTGACTGTAGTGGAGGACATCCCACACGGCTTCCTTAGCCTATCACAGCTCTGCAAAGAGACTAAGGACGCATCAGACATTTGCGTAGCACGAATCAGGGAAGTCTTTCAACAAGACGCACAACAATAAAAAGAACGACCAAACGCGCTGAAAAAAGCTGCAATGCTTAATGAAAAGAAAGGAAATGTAAGGAACTGTAGGAAGAAAATTTGGAAAAACAGTTTATTAGACTGAAGATACCTCAAAAATGCACATGTTCATGTTGTGAGTATAGAGAATAGAAACCATAGCACTGTGAAAGTACTGCAAAAGAGAGAGAGTGTTTACCGCACAGATATCAGCACAACCTAATACTGTTTTATATGTGTATTTCTTAATGCTCTAAAATTCACCACATGTGCCGCTTTTGGTCATTTTTAAATATTTATAGCAAACTCAGCAATTGTAAGAGAAGGGTGCTTGATAAAGGGCCCAGCAGATGGTGCTGGGATTTGAACTCGCAACCTTCTGATCAGATGCCCAACACCTTATCCACAGAGCTAGCACTTCCCAAAAGTGGTCAGAACTTGGTTTTCTCACCCCTGTCATAGCTAGTTTTTCTTCTTTAACCCTTTAGACTCTACTTGCCTTAAACTATTAATCACTGAAGTGCCCCTGTGTTATAATCAGACATTTTTTTAACTCTTGCTAAATGGCAAACTTTATTACTACATTTATAGTAATAAGCTTATTGTTAATAATAATAGCATGTATTTGGACCAATCATGCTAACTGTACATTTTAAAGTGATCCATAATTTTCTGACTTTGGATGGGACTCATATCCTGAAGAATTTTAACATAGTGTAAAATATCAGCTGCAGCTTAGTAGCGTAATAATAATGCTTTTTTTTTTTTTTGTGTATCAAGCAGGATATATCATAATTTTCATTGAAGCGTTTACAAATTTCAAATCGATCAAAATCCCTTTTTTGGCTTAAGAAAAGATATAAACCTCAACTTGATTGAATTCTAACCATATAATTAACAAGCCTTTTAAGTAAATCTGCAACCAAATAAATGTCTTCACCTTTGTCAACCATCATGGAACAAAAAAACAACAAATAAAAATCAAGTATTAGGTTAACATGGATATATTTGAGCTTGTGCAGTTTTGCTACAGATGCTGTTTGCGAGCTCTGACTAGTTCGCTCTTAGACTATCCGATTAAAGGACGTCAAAATGGCCACATAATTGTACGCCTGCTAGATGGCCCCGGTGTCGACAACTCAAAATCTGATTGGTTAAAGCAACAGTTACATTACTCATGTATCAAGCAGGATATATCATCATTTTCATACAAGCATTTACAAATTTCAAAATTGATAAAAAAAAATACCTTTTGGCTTAAGAAAACTAACTTATATAAACCTTGACTTGCTCGACTTCTAATCATATAATTAACAAGGGTTTATCGCACTTTATAACTGGAATATACTGTGGAGTTTAAGCTGCTTATTTTGATTGCGTTTACAACCTTCAGGGGACGTGTAGAAGAGCTTTGAAGACTATTCAATGCACATCCGCATGCTAGTTAACCTGGGACTAAGAGCAGACTCGAGAGCATTGCGTGAAAACCAGTCGCTTTGTATTATAAGCGTTATAGAACATGGGTAGAACAAAAAAGGTGAGCAAACACAACCCTGAAAATGAAGACCAAAAAAAAGCTAATTATTTAAGTATGAAAAAGAAATAGCACCCTGCTAATGCACAAGAGGCCAGTCTGCTGTGAAGAAGCCACAATGGAAGACTTAGTCCTGGATTTTCATAATATAAACTTATATAATGTATGCTTTTATTCTGTGTTTTTCCTCAAATTATTTCATGCTTCCAGCTGTCTTGACCTTCGAGCGAGTTGACATGCAAATGAGCTGTGTCAGGAACACTGTGTTCAACGTGCGCATGCAAGTACAAAGAAAATTTTGTAAATGTTTCGCTTCGATTGGTTTAAGCATGATTATACTAGACGATAAATAATACATAAGGCCCAGTGTGTTTTTTTTTTTGTTTCGTTTTTACGAAACAAAGTTTCTAAGTTAATATAGACTTAAGTGGTGAAATGTAATTCAATATCTTTGAAGGCCAAACTGCCTTTTTCTGATTTAAGGCACTGCTGAAAGTTTGTCTTAACCTTTTTTGACTGGTTTACAGTTTGTCTTCCTGGTTATTGTTTCTTCCTGTTTGTGGATTTTCACTGTACTAAAAGCAATAGGTGCTTTCATTTGAACGGGTGATTTTGAGGAAAGCTAACATTTCAACCTCACATAGATTTTTACAAATGAAGCGATGTCTGAATCAGATATAACTAACAAAAATGTGTTTAAAAAAAAAAAAGGTTTCATAACCAAAGAGTTCAGGTGCTTTGGTGTGGCATTAACAATGAATGCAGTGTATATTAATACAACTTAAGAGGATTATAAAAGCTACTTATTTCTAGTCAGGTATCACCTGACCTCTTTTTTGTGTTTTATCTTTTTGTTTAGAGTGTTTCTTTCTCACGTTTTGCGAGATGACTCGCATCTAATAAATATCTTTTTGGACATGATTTGAAAAGTGAAATTATTAAAAAATACTGATTTGAAAACTTTGCTCTTTTTTGCTTCTTGTTTGTGGAAAAAAAAAAAACAGCACTAATAATTGCTGATGTATTTGAAAACAGGCTACATGTCAATATAATGATTAGAAGAAGAAGAAGATGATAAGGAAAAAGAGGGTTTTATTTGTAAGTACATACATACATAATACTTTGGAGAAGGTTGAAGCGCCACATGCTGGAGAAAAACCCACAATTTCGAAGCACAACCAAGGCAAAACACACAGAAAGAGTAAATCTATGAGAGTATTTAATAAATCCCAGATAATGGTTAGGCTTAGGGTCAAAACATGCAATAAACAATGATTAGAAATAAAAGTGACAAAGAAATATAGTGGCAGTGTTTAGCAGGAAATAGCATACAAACATGAAAGTTGTGAAAATAATTCACTACTCAGTGGAGGAGGATCTTTGCTCGTGTGAAAGAGAAATAAACTAAGGATGATGATTACATATACAGCATTTTTTATTGCTCGTATTTACATTTGTATCGTAGCATAGACATATAATGCTCTTAATTGTGTAATCAATGCCTTAAGAAATCATATTGTACTGTAATGTGGCAGACTACTGAGCTGATGCATTATGTTTAAAAACTCTTATCTTGTCGTATCGTATCCTTTTCAGTAAAATCACCAAATATTAAGCTGCTGCCTTAAGAGTCTAAGGAGTGGGCTTGTGGAGATTCGTGCTCATTCATCCACAGGGGTGTTTCTATGGTACTGAAGATGCCTGTGGTGAAGTCAATGTTCCAATTAATCCCAGATGTGTTCAATAGGGTTGAGGTCTGAGCTCTAAAGAAGGTCGCTCATGATCTTCCACTCCAATCTATGTAGACAATATCTTTACTGTACACATCCATAATGAGAAAAAGGGCCCAGAAAATCACTGGACCCCTCACATCCAAGCCATATGGTTTTTTAACCTTTGTCGTCTGGCCGACGCTACAGAGCACCAATTACCAAGACAGCCAGGCACAGGAAAAGTTTCTTCCCTTATGCAATCTACCTCATGAACACTTAACTATGAATTAAAACATGTGGAATTATATATATATATATATATATATATATATATATATATATATATATATATATATATATATATATATATATATATATATACAGTACAGACCAAAAGTTTGGACACACCTTCTCATTCAAAGGGTTTTCTTTATTTCCATGACTATGAAAATTGTAGAGTCACACTGAAGGCATCAAAACTATGAATTAAAACATGTGGAATTATATATGGAATTATATACATAACAAAAAAGTGTGAAACAACTGAAAAATGTCATATTCTAGGTTCTTCAAAGTAGCCACCTTTTGCTTTGATTACTGCTTTGCACACTCTTGGCATTCTCTTGATGAGCTTCAAGAGGTAATCACCTGAAATGGTCTTTCAACAGTCTTGAAGGAGTTCCCGAGAGATGCTTGGCACTTGTTGGCCCTTTTGCCTTCACTCTGCGGTCCAGCTCACCCCTAAACCATCTCGATTGGGTTCAGGTCCGGTGACTGTGGAGGCCAGGTCATCTGGTGCAGCACCCCATCACTCTCCTTCTTGGTCAAATAGCCCTTGATGCCTTCAGTGTGAATCTACAATTTTCATAGTCATAAAAATAAAGAAAACTCTTTGAATGAGAAGGTGTGTCCAAACTTTTGGTCTGTACTGTATGTATATATATATATATATATATATATATATATATATATATATATATATATATATATATATATATGATTTATTTATACTTTCTTTATAAACAAATGTACAATAACTTTATACTTTGCGCTTTATGTCATGCTGGAACAGGTTTGGGTTTCCTAAGTGTAGGGAAAATTTTATGCTGCATCCAAAGACGTCCTATACAAGTGTGTGCCTTCAGCTTTGTGGTACCAGTTTGGGGAAGAAGGACATTTCAAGATTCAAGATTTGTGTTTGTCACAAACATAGTTTTAGGCAGAATCCAACTTGCAGTGAAATGAAAAAGTACATATGTGTGGAAAAGGTATGTGTCCCAGTACTTTTGTCCATATTTGTATTGAAATATTGAATTGTCTAGCTAATTATCTGAAATCAATGGTGGGCCATGCGTTTCACAACAAGGCCTTCAGTGGTGTCCTACCTGAATCTACCTCTCCATAATACCATCATTATGACCCTACGGCTATAGAAATCATCAATGTTATACAGAAACTCGGTATAACAGATTGCTGCATTACAGACAGGTATATCATACAGTAAGACAGAATGCCATTACAAAAGCAAGAAACCCAGTTAATACAATTCAACAAGTCTCCTTTCACTGCAGCCACAGCTGCATTACCTGCATTATTCTAGCAAAAACATCAATGACATGAAAAATGAGAAAAATACACTCCGCCCCAGGATTTCCATGCATTTTTGTAGTACCTTTTGATTTCTCAGACCACGGAAAGAAATTGTTTTCCGGTTTTTGGTATTCAAAATGAAGGTAAACTGTGTGTTTTTGTGCAAATTCTACATGAAAAAGAAAACACAAAATTATTCTCGAAAAGGCTTAACAACTCTTTTGAACTGTTTTGGCTGAACTTTACTTATGATGTCCAGCCTTTTCTGAAAAGTCCATCTTGAAAGCTGCCTTGTAAGTAAATCTGCAATCAAATAAATTTCTTCACCTTTGTCAACCATCATGGAACGAAAAAACAACAAATAAAAATCAGGTATTAGGTTAACATGGATATATTTGAGCTTGTGCAGTTTGGCTACAGATGCTGTTTGCGAGCTCTGACTAGTTCGCTCTTAGACTATCCGATCAAAGGACGTTAAAATTGCTACGTTATTGTACGCCTGCTAGATGGCCCCAGTGTCGACAACTCAAAATCTGATTGGTTAAAGCAACAGTTACATTCTAATGTACATTCTCAAAAAGGTGTCAATAATGTTTACATGGATTCGAGATAAAAAAAATTATTTCTTCCGTCTAACTGTTGTTGAATTTACATGTATATGTTTTGTTTTTTCCACCCTTTATTTCTACCGCTGACGTCAACAGCGCAACTGGGTTGTAGGTTGCCAGGTTGAGGTCATAAAATCGTTACAAATTTGTATATTGTGTTGATTGTGTGAAGTAAATGTGTTTCATAAAATATCTGGCAACTGGACAACCTTGAAGTAAAATATTGATGCGATTATACATATAACGAGGTTTGAGCCATACAAATTTAGGTAGTTTCCCGGCAGAAATAAAACGAACTAAATTAAAAAGCTCTCTCTCAAGGTAGATTACTTTAAGAAAATAAAATATATAATATATATAAAAATGTAAGTCTGAGAAAGCAAAGCTAGCCCTGACCCACCACTGGGTGAAACCGTTGGAGCTGAAAAACATCTCCCAGACTGTAGATGGCAGTGTGTTTCATTTCTCCTACTTTTACTCGGCAAGGAGCAGCGACTACGAGAGAGTGTGTTTGAGGTCGACCATGTTGTTAAGAAGCACAACAAAAGACGAGTGGATTTAAAGTGAATTCAGTTCTCTTTTTTTATATAAAAAAAAAAAGCGTCGTTCTTGACCTGCTTAAACAGAGCAATTCATCCGCAGGGAGAGTAAAGGGTGAGTGTGAGCATCTGTTATTGTATAAAGGTGGACTTTACTAGCCATTAGCATTAGCTCGCAAGCCTCAGAGCTTGAATACGTCACGCTAAGTATCCTGATATACAGCAGATTAGCGCTGGACGGTTTTTTTTTTTCGTTTTTTTCCTAACAATTGGATTCTGTAAACATTAATAAATCTATATATTATTATACAATTAACTTTCTAAATATTTTTGAGGTCTCTATTTTCCAGGCTGTTGTTGAGCAGCAAATGGCTTCCAGCTACCTCAGGGTCTAACGCTTCAGACTTGGGGGAAATCGAACACCGAGATACTCAAAATAGTCATATAAATTTGAATATAAATATTATTACATAAAATGAGTATTTAATAGTCTTTCAGGAAACAGGTGCACACCCGCGTAGTATAACGCACTCCTGTTTTTCGAGTTACTTTAATACATTAATGTTTTTATTATATTTTATTATATGATTCTGTTCATTTTCTTTTTTTTATCTTATTATATATCCTAATTAAAAACAGGATTTAAAGCGGTGTTTTTTTGGTTAAATTTATTCCCTTTTTTTTTTTTTTTGACTCATCCTGTTCTTTCTTTGTGTTCATCCAATCAAATCCGCTCTCGAGCCAGAAGTCCCGCCCCCAGGAAATTGCAGTATTGCTGTATATGATTTAAATAAGGTTACTGAAATGTATGCATATATTGAGCAGATGCAATTCGAAAGCTTTGTGATGATGTCTTCCCACTTTAAAGTGAGTATGAAATTATGATATTTGTAAAGCTTTTAAAGCTTCTGGATCGGTAAACGGAAGACAGAAAGAAAGATGCTTTTTACTTGAGGCGTATACTACATATATATACGAATCGGTGAAATCTTTTCCAAACATATCCCAGCAATGTTAGGGGGCTGGGGTCAGAGTGCAGGGTCTGCCATTGTGCAGTGTCTGTGGAGCTCAAGAGCCCAAAAGTGGCAGCTTGATGAAACTGGGGCTTGAATCCCCCAACCTTTAGTAACCCAGCCCCTTAACCACTGAACTACCACTTTAGAATCAACAGTGTAGCTTCAAATACATGACCATGAAACTTTTAATTTAACCAATCAGATTTGGTTTAAACCCCGGGGATGTGCAGCAGGCGTACGACAACGTAATTCGATTGGATGGTCAGAGAGCACACAAGTCAAAGGTAGCCGACTGCACGAGCTCAATCATATCGGTGTATATTTTATAGCTTTTTTTTTATTCCCGGAGCGCATGGTCTTCCGGGATACAGCACCCCCTGAAATTTAGATGGTTAAGGGCCCAAGTGTGACAGCTTGGCAATGCTGGGGCTTGAACTCCTGACCTGCAACCCAGACCAAAAATCACTGTGCGACCACTTTCCAAAATTAAGAAACGTGAGATCTCCCCTAGTGATGTTAGACCTTGACTTGAATGTGTACAATCTAGCGCCTTTATGTCGAGGATCACCTTAAAGATGAGAAGGTAAAATCCTTCGCAGCTGGAAATAACTTTTACTACCGTTTACTGTTTCCAATATTTATTAAATTTAGTAAAATACTGTTAGGTTTGTGTGGATTTATGGAAGGTAAGGTGTATCCTGAACATTATTTGAGTCAAGCACTGCAATATACATTTCACGGGGTCTCCAATTCACATCACGGGTAACCTCAAGCCATTTCACATGGAGTGATGAGTGGTTTGTAACAGTGTTTTCGCATCTTAATTCATAAATTATATAACAATGTTTTACTAATTGTGCTCTTATTTTCCTTCCCAAATGCAGGTCTGCTAGGAAGACCCCCAATGTAAAAAAAATAAAAAAAAAAAAAAAAAAAAAAAAAAATAACAAAACAAAAAAAAAGACACTTCCGTACACGCTAAAGAAGCAGGATCGCTGGAGCACTGTGCGGAAACCATAACGTTTCGGACGTCTCCGTGGAGTGCTGCTTTATGGGTTTTGAACTGCCAGAGAGACCATATTCCTACAGATAACGTTCAAAACTGGATGTTGCATTGAATCGCCATAACCAAGGATTAACTTTTTTTTGTTCTTGGGGACGATAATCGTGACACACACTGCACAAGAAAGCCCACCTGATCCAGTACATAGATATACAGGACTACAGAAAATTCAGCGGCAGAAAAAAAGCACAATTTTGAACTTCCCGAAAAGAAGAGAAGCATTTTTCGCTGTTCTGTCGCAGGACTCGTACTTCCTTCATCCTGCAGGCGTATAATTTTCTATACTGCGAGCAGGTGTATTATATTTATGCATATAAATGGTTATTTCTCTTCATCTGGAAGAGCTTTTGCGTCAAACCTATTCCTGTGACGTCAGTGACTCTCGTTTGAGGAGTTGCACTGTCCGTGTATATAGAAGTGTATATTTGTAAATGTTAAACAAACTTAATTGAGATTATATTCTACTATTTGTAAATGTTTTATTAGAACTTTTTATAGACCAGTTATAAAAAAAAAACGGGAAAAAAAAACCATTTAAAAAGACAAAAAAAGTGGTAAAGAATTAACTGGTGAACTTTTGGTACAAGTCAACAAAGACGACGAGGAGACTTCATGGCTACTGCAAAGATGGAGAACGTTGGTCCTGTGGTAATGGGGCTCGGCAAGCAGAACGGGCAGCTCAGAGGACTGAACTCTCAATCAGGACCCAATGTTCAGGGCAATCCATTTGCAAGAGTTTCAACTGGAGGCCAAAAACCTGCTGCAGACTCGCAGGATGGACCTGGAATCAGGTGAGACAATGCGTGATCAATTCAAAAGCATGTTCTCCACATGTAAGTACATTAATATTCTGTATTTTTATTACTGAACTGTTCGTTCTGCTACAGGTTTGGTGAAGACTGGAAAAAGAGCCTGCAGCTTCCACCCAAAGATCACAGAGTGAAAACTTCAGTAAGTCCTATACCAGCTGCTTTATCCTTAATAGATTTCATGTTAAAATATATTGAATCGCCGATTGACCAAGTGTAATGTTTCATTCAAGGTAATGAAACTCGGGCCATTTCCAAAGGGCATAGAAAAGCATTGAATGTCTTTATCTGGATTTTGCAGAAAAAAAAGCAAGGCATTAATATTTATTCTTACTAGAGGTCGATCGATTCATCAGTTTTACCGATTAATTGGCACCAATAATTGATTGTTGGAACTATCAGCAAAAATCCATACCGCTGTTTTTTCCCGGCTACAGTCCGTTACTGGACCGTTTCAGTAACGGACTCTAGCCGGAAAGAAACATTGGTATGGTTTTTTTCGCTGATAGTTCCAACAATCAATTATTGGTGCCTGAGAAGGTCCGCTGCTGTTGAAGGAGCGACCTCTAGAGGCGAATCCTTGACACAACGTGTTGTTTGTTTTTAACCAGAGACAGCGTGCTGCACAGACAGCGCTATATTACATTTCATATTTATAATTAATAATTTGTCAATTATATCATTCTAATTATTATTATAATTATATTACTTTTGGAGTGTTTATTTTATTGTTGTTGTTTTTTTTTTTTTTTATCCGGTATCCATTTTAAAAACTATCGGTTGATGTAGTAATCAGCAAGTAATCATCAAACCCAGCTATCTGTAAAATCATTTCTACCCACATTTAAGTGTTTTAGATTTCGAAAACCCCCCCCCTTTTTTCTTTTTTTTTAAATATATGCTTCATGATTGCTAACGTTGATCTGATGTCACAAAATACATACGTTGGTGTGACAAACACGAGGAACCAGTCAGGTCATTGCCTCCGGTGGCAAAATTGCTGTAACGCCGCATGCTTGTTACGGGGCAGGCCGGGACCTGTAGGAGTAAATCATGTAGCAGAGCATGTGAATATCTGAAAATGGAAAAAAAAATTAAAAATTGGGTACATTCCAGCGAATGTGTTTGGGAAGGCGATGCTAAATTTCATATGCAACACCATTAACTCTTACGAGCTGTCTGAAAACCACTAATCGGCTAGAACCAGCAGACAGCAATTAACTACCTCTAGTTGCTAGAGTTGTGCCAATAGATGATAGAATCACGTATCGACGATAGAGAGAGATACTGCCCAAAGCTGAGGCCTATGGCGATTTCAAGACGATACTTGGCTTGTTTTGCGTGAATGTTTTGACATATCATTATAATAATAGCATTATTAATAATAATAATAATAATAAATGAACTATAATTAATTTGCCCAGCTATAGCTTAGTGTTCACATCACCGCCTAACCGACATCTGCGGCACAGCGTGAGGACGAATTCGCCTATTAGCTATTAAAGTTTTCTGTATTTCCTGTAGTATATTAAGCTAGATTAGGGTGTCTCTAGAGAAACTAATAAATTCTCTACCATGTTCAGGTGTTTTCAGGTGTTGGCCAAACCAGTTTAGCCCTGGCCATTGGGGCTCGTATGGCTGTGACAATATTGGCCTCGTTGTCAGTAGTGACGCAGGAGTTTTTAGTCTCTTCTATGTCCCAATCATGTGTGACCTCCGTCAGCGCCTCAGCCACTACATCTGCGGTGTAGTTCTCTGGGGATGAATGTTGTTCCAAAAACATTTTGCGTTCAGTTTCTAGTTCTCCGAAATATAACGAAACTCTAACAGACTTGGAGGAGGTTATATTTACGCTCGACAACATATGTGGTCAGCATCATTACATTTGCTATGCTGAAGGTAAACAGGTCACGTGAGTTCATGCATCTATGACACAACAAACAAGTTTTATAAGCAGTACGTTTTTGCATTTCCTATTCGCAAATCAAGGTCCTGTGTACACAAGTGAGCTAAAAATGGCATCAAAATTCATTTATACACACACACACACACACACACACACACACACACACACACACACACAAACACTGTCCCACAAAAGTGAGTACACCACTCACATTTCAGAAACCATTATAGTATATCTTCTCATGGGACAATACTATAGAAATAAAACTATTTTATTATATATTTTAGTCAATGTGCATTTTTTTTTTTTATAGCAGTACAGATTTACTGTCCCCTTCTAAAGTAACTGAACATACAGCCATTATTGTCTAAATATCTGCCAATAAATGTGAGTAATAGTGATACTTATCGAGCATAATAAAGTATATAATTTGCATGATATACATGTTGGCATAATATATAATGTATATGTTTCACTGTAATAAGTTTTCTATGCAATTAATTGCTTTTTAATTCTCTTTAGGATGTGACTTCTACAAAGGGCAATGAGTTTGAAGACTACTGCTTAAAGAGGGAGCTGCTCATGGGGATCTTTGAAATGGGTTGGGAGAAACCTTCCCCAGTCCAGGTGAGTGTATACTTTATTTACCAAAATGTCAGAGACAGTGATTTTAGTTTTAACGTTTTGTTCTCCTTTTTTTTCTTTTCTCCTCGCTTTCAGGAGGAAAGCATCCCCATTGCGCTGTCTGGCCGTGACATCCTGGCTCGTGCCAAAAACGGGACAGGAAAGAGTGGCGCGTACCTGATCCCCATGCTGGAGAGGATAGACCTGAAGAAAGACTACATTCAGGGTAAACTGGTGCACTAGATAAACCACCTCCTGTGTATGTAGTTTAGGAAGAGGGTTTTTATGTTTATATTTTCGATAAAGTAAATATTGTGATTTTATCGAGTACCAACAGCTTGTAGAAAAAATTTAGCATTTTCACCAAAACGCTATAGAATCTAAAGTATTATAATAATAATAATAATAACAAAATTTCACTCAAAGTGCGAGGCAGAGACTTAACAAACTTGTGCTCCACCACTTAATATGTTCATGAGGACTGTGGAATGATGGAAACTAACGCATGTAAAATTAATTGCATTCGCTACGGAATCGGCAGCCCTGTCCTAAAACATTTTGGTACAAATACGTGTCCCGTTAAACCCCTAATATATATATATATATATATATATATATATATATATATATATATATATATATATATATATCTCAGGGCTTTCAGTAGATTCAAATATTAATTGCATGATTGTCATGAGTTAACTCATGATTGATCGCACATTTTTATATGTTCTAAATGTACCTTAAATTAATACTATTAGTAGTTTTTAATGCTCTAATCAACATTGGCATTGACACAAATTTGTGTACTTATGCAAATGTATGTTTATTATTAGTAAAACCAAACTCAACATAGAGCATAATGACAAATATTCTTGTAAATGTTTGAAAGTAATTATAGTGTTTTAAATTACGCAAATCATCAGGACACCGAAGAGAACTTTTGCTATGTTTCCACATGGACGGTATTAATTGCCGGATGTGCTCACCATGGTGGATTTTGGTCCAACAAGTTTAGCTATTAAAATATTTTTAGATCTGAGTAATTTTGCCTCATTTATATTTATTTATTTGCTTTAAATGAAATTGGTCAAACAGAAATGCTGCATTAATCGCACGTTGATAAATATAATTAATTTTAACGGGACACTAATTTTATTTCCTGTGCACAATGCACTGCCTTCCAAAACGGATACAAAAAACCCCAACTACATAAACGTTTAAAATTCTACTGTACTATAATATAAGTGGAGTACATCTGCTTGTCATGGCAGTGTAATATTGTGTAGATTGTTAATTATATTGCATAGGCCCATCGTTCTCTTCCTGCCTGAACACTCAATCATTTATTATATAGATCATTATAGATTTAGATTTATTCGAAAGAAGCATGTACTATTAAATCCTTAAAGTAGAGCCTTATCTGATCTACCTGTGTTTCTCTCTCACTCTCTGTACTGTAGCTATAGTAATGGTGCCCACTCGTGAGCTTGCACTACAAGTCAGCCAGATCAGCATTGAGCTCAGTAAGCATCTCGGTGGTGTCAAAGTCATGGCCACTACCGGCGGTACAAACCTACGAGATGACATCATGCGTCTGGATGAGACTGGTAATTTTAAACTAATCCCATCAATCCTACACTACATGGACAAAAGTTTGAGGACTACCTGACTATAAGATGGTACTATTAGAACATCCCATTCCACATTCAGTCGCTGTTTGTTGTTGAAATAACCTCCACTCTTCTGGAAAGATGTTCCACTAAAGTTCGGAGTTGTCTTGTGGAGATTTGTGCTTATTCAGCCACAAGGGTGTTGGTAAGATACTGATGTAGGTGGGTTGAGGAGGCCTGGGGTGCAGACAGCCTTCACATTAATCCTAAAAGTGTTTGATTGGGTTGAGGTCAGAGCTCTATAGCAGATCTTCCACTCCAAACCATGGTCATGCTGAAACAGGTCTCTTAGTTTAAAGTGAAGAGAACATTAAATGCTACCGCTATCCAAAGGCAACCTACTTAATAAATTTTTATATGGACTAATTATACCTAATGTACCTTTATTACATCCTACATATTATTGTGTGCCTTTTAACTTTGTGGAAACAGTTTGTGGAAAAAACACACATGGCTGTAAAAGTCAGGTGTCCAAATACATTTGTCCATATAGTGTATTTGTAAGAAAATCTGTTTTCAGTATTGTATGGTTTAAGCAAACATAATTTTTTGCTGTCAACCCCTCACCCCCATTTTTCCTTCTTTTAACCCAATGGAGCACCATTTCAAAAATTTTAGATAAAAATTTATAATAATTCTGTCAAGTCTCAAATTTGAAAATGTGAGCTTCCTTCTTTCATTAATCTAATCTAATCTAATCATACCTTATGCCATACCTTAAGTTTGTTCCACAACTTGTTAGACATGAAACCCAACAGGTTTCAGTTTTTCAATACAATACAGAAATATAAATTTTAATATTCGCTTTACATTTAAATTAAGTCATTTCATCTGTAAATGAAACCCAGGTTTCTGCACGTCCAGGTTGTAAAAATGTCTTTTTAGTAACTGCGTCCATGTTTTTGTGTGTGTGTGTGTGTTCCTGTAGTGCATGTGATCATAGCTACACCTGGCAGGATACTGGACTTGATGAAGAAGGGTGTAGCAAAAGTGGATAAAGTTCAGATTATGGTAATGGATGAGGTAAGTCATGGTGATCTGCACATACAACTATTTCAAGATGTAACTACTAATCCTAGCAGTTGTGTGAAATGTAAACATTGCTTTTGAGAGCAGGTTATTAGAGTAAGCAAACTTTACTAGCTACAATCTCTCTCGAAACACCAGTGGCCTGTTTTTGGGCTTTGAATGTTTATTTGTAATGTCTCTATATGCATTTTGGAAGGTATTATATATTTTATTTATTTAGTGACATTTAATGTGTACGATAAGCACAGTTAGAAAAGCAAGCTAGCGCATGGAAGGGTTTTTTTTTTTTGATGGTTGTCTCCTTTTTTTTTTTTTGTTGTTGTTTTTTTTTACATTCTATTGTTTTGTGTCTTTGTCTCTTCAAGGCTGACAAGCTGCTCTCCCAGGACTTTGTTATACTCATTGAGGATATCATCAGCTTCCTAGATAGAAAACGACAGATTCTGTTGTATTCTGCCACCTTTCCCAGCAGTGTGCAGAAATTCATGGTAAATTAATAAAACCACACAAATGACTCATCATGCCACTATATTTACGTCTGCTGTGCGATTTTTATTTATTTATTTTTATTGTGCTTTATTTTGTTCAGATGAAGCATCTGAAGAAGCCCTATGAGATTAATCTGATGGAAGAACTTACACTGAAGGGCATCACGCAGTACTACGCATATGTTACTGAGAGGCAGAAGGTGCACTGCCTCAACACACTCTTCTCCAGGGTAGGCACACATGCAGTTTCATTCTGACTGGAAACACACAAGCAGTTGCGTGAACACCTTGTTCAGGGGATGACGTGTTGTTTTTTTTTCTTTAAATCCCCACAGCTGCAAATCAATCAGTCCATCATTTTTTGCAACTCGACCCAGAGAGTGGAACTGCTGGCCAAGAAAATTACCCAACTGGGCTACTCTTGTTTCTACATCCATGCCAAGATGATGCAGGTGTGTCCATCACTGAACAAATTTGATCGTTTTAGTACAACACATGCTCTGATCATGAACTAAACAATTTGCTTGTCCTTTTTTTTATCCTTTTTAAAGGAGTACCGGAACCGTGTTTTCCACGACTTCCGAAATGGGTTGTGCAGAAATCTGGTCTGTACAGGTAGGTTTGTTCATTTAATACAGCTACTTTTATTCTTGCTATCATCAAGCCCATTAACATGGTATTTAATTGGGTACCGATTTTGAGTGCGGAATATAAAAACTAAGGATTAGTAAAAAGGGGAAATTGATCCACAACGGATTGGCATCTTCAATGCTCTTTAACCCAAAGAACATGCACGCTTACTTTAAATTACTTACTGCACATTTGCCCTTGATTTCAGATTTATAAGCATACCTGACTTTGGTTGTTGACCAATACAATAAAAAAAAAAATTTAAGTCTAGGGATGAGATGTTGCGCCTGACCTGTACCCGTCTTAAAGAGTTTTTGATGACTCGTGGTTAGAGGGATAGAGCCTACACCACGACAGAGCCAGAGGTCAAGTGCTGGGTTTATCGAGCCTTTTATCAAGTGGCTTTGTCATCTCAATCATATACAGTTGATACAATAAACAGTCAAATGAGACTCTGTTTCTCAAGGATTCAGGTGTTCAATAAACCAACACAGAATTGCAACACGGAGATAACTACGAGCATTCGAACCTACACAAACTGCATGTGTGCAAATAAAAGTGAATTACAGTTCTGATTGGAGTGGATTTTAAATAAAAAAAAAAAAAGGCTTAATAATAAACAAACATTTTCAACGTCCTCGGCCGCAGGACTTATTATTACTTATTAGTTTCACCAAAAGGATTGATGAGAATTATTTTGTATATTGCTTCCATAACAGATTTGTTCACGAGAGGTATCGACATCCAGGCGGTGAACGTGGTCATCAACTTCGACTTTCCGAAGACTGCAGAGACGTATCTGCACCGCATCGGGCGCTCAGGTGACGCATCATTGAGTTGTCGCTTTATGCACAGAGTTGTAACTTTCAGCCGTTGTAGAAGTTGTCATTGAAACGTGTGTCTGTTACAGGGAGGTTCGGCCACCTGGGTCTGGCCATTAACTTGATCACAGCCGAGGATCGTTTCAACCTGAAAGCCATCGAGGACCAGCTGGTGACCGATATCAAGCCCATCCCTGGCAGCATCGATAAAAGTTTGTACGTGGCCGAGTTCCACTCGGCAAACGACGATGCAGAGGAGCAGGAGACACCTGAAGACCCCTAAAGTACCACCAGAACTGGACAAGTCAGTGCCACAACGAAGCTGCATGGAAAGTGTTGAATGAATGGAGGAATTTATTTGTTTTTTGCCGTGTGTGTGTGTGTGTGTGAGAGCACAGTCTAATATAGGTGAAGTACTTTACATTTTCAGTTAAGCTGTATGAATCTTTGCTCAAAGTTTTTTTTTTTTTTTTTTTTATATTTAGACCTTTGGGTCATATATATATATATATATATATATATATATATCTATATCTATATCTATATCTATATATATATATATATATATATATATATATATATATATCACACACACATTATATATATATATATATATATATATATATATATATATATGTATATGTATAATGTGTGTATGTATGTACATATATGCGCGCTATCCTTTTTCCTCAGGACAAACCTGGCTTTGCACAAATATCATCTTTTGCGCAAACACACACACACACACACACACCAGCATTTGGGCCCTGAATGTCCAGTGGTGACTTCGTAAAAATATATATATATTTTTTTCGTTCTAAAATTTGTCAAGAATCTTATCACTGGCTGAGTCGAACAAGTATTATGCTTTGCACCAGAAAAAAAAAGACAGAAAACTAACAAAATAAACATTCCAGAGTTCATTTCAGACATATAAAAAAAAAAGTCTACTTTGGATCGATAAGTGAGAATTTGGATGATAAATAGGCTGGATATTAAGTTTCAAAGGATTTCCTGATCAGCTGAAGCAAATGATTCAAGAATCTTATAAATACTGCAAAATGCTGCGTTTGCAAAGTTCGCTCAAGGAACATAAGCCTAAAGGCCACAACCTGCCACATACAGAAACTTTTTTGTTTGTTTGTTTGTTTTTAATTCACTAAAGTGCCTTACTCCATTAGATACAACCGTTTTTTGTTTCAATTTCTAGAGATTGTGTTGAAGCCGTAGTGGTGCTACTTATCCAGTTAATGAGGCGTAGTTTCACCATATGAAGCATCCTGCAAAGAAGCAAAATGAGATGTATTACCTTTTCGGTAATATGATAAAACTAAGAAAAATAGGTCTGATGCTCAGTTTTGGGGAATATCGATCGGAATCCGTGGCACTCAATGATCTCCAATTTTTAGAAAAGGCTCGGATAGCTACTCATTCAGCGCGTTCATGCATAGTTCAGCAACGCAATAAGTCTTGGCAGCTAATGATGCGTATGTGTGACTCAAGCCTTTTTAAGCGTTTCTAATGTTTTCTAATTAACAAAAAAACAAAAAAAAACAATGAAACATTCCTAGCCTAAGTAGCTTAATATTGTTTTTTTTTTTTTTTTTTGGTCATGCTCCAGATCAAATTTTAATCCCACGAATGAAAAATAGTAGTAGTGTATGGTAAATGGCAGGGGTCTTATTACAGTGTGAGGGGGTGTTTGCGGGCCATTGTGAGCATTATTTACATTTATTTTTTAATAGATGTCTGCGTGCAAAGCATAAATTACTCGCTTTTGTTTGTTGCCAGGTTAAAATTAATAATAATAATAATAATATAAATGATAATAATAATAATATAAATAATGACAATTATAATAATAACGACCTCGCTCTTAATGGGGTATGAGTGAATGTATGAAAAACACATTTGTTGTAAATAAGGCAACAAATTAGTTTGAATGGCTGTCCCCAGCCCTACAGCTTCACTAGATCGAAAGCGAAGTCAAAGATTTCGAAAGCGAACTGTAGCATCTTCAAAAAATTGTGGCAGCTGTGATGGTTTCCTGTTTAAAATACTCTCTAGTCCCACCCCGAATTACCCCACCACCCTTTTATTTCTTTCTTTTCTTTTTTTTTTTTTTTTTGGGCATGAGATCCTTGATAAGAAAATAATGGTAGTGGTGTTTAGCAGCAGCATTGGATTGCTTTTGGTTCCAGCTGTTGACACTCGGCCTTGTTGAATTTGTTGGTTTTTGTGTTGCGCAGTTACTCAATCAAATTGTCGAGATCAGGATGTTTGTAGACGTTTATGTGAATATGAATGCAGTTTGAGGTTTTTGTTTCATTAGTTTTGCATGAGAGTTTAAAAAAAAAAAAAAAAAAAAGAATTATTATTCTATTAGTTGTCCTGCTCATTAGTTCTCATGCTCGTCTTCATTCGCCCCTTTCAGGAGGAGTGCATTCTGTAACTGTAAGGGTGTGTGGGAAGGGGATGTGTTTTCCTACAGGATTTTTTCAGTGTGTGAGAATGTAAAATCTTGCTTCGTAGCTGACAGGAGAAAGAGTAAAGACGTGTCTTGAGGGGATTTCTTCCGGGCCTGCGGTAGAACTGATGACACTGCCTTTCAGGATTTGAGCTCAAGCATAACCAAAAAGTGAGAGTGAGTGTGTGTGTGTGTGTGTGTGTGTGTGTGCGAGAGCGAATTTGCCAGCGAGAATGCTTGTGCGAGTGAGAAAGCGCCCACGCTGTGTGATTTTTAGATGCGTGCCTGTTTTGTGCGCTTTATATCCAGTGTGTGCATTTGTATATGTTGATACCTTCGCAGGTGCGTTTGCCACTACGGGTGAATGTGCGTATGTTTTGCATACGCATGCTTTCGTATGTAAAGTCCTCGTGTAATTCTAGCAGCGAAGGGGTCCGATGAAATCGCCGTCTAAACGATAACGCGTCTTGATCGGAGCGTTCAGTCGAAACGAAACCAATCGCGAGTGTTCCAGCTTGGAAGGTTTTGGCTTCTCGCATCAAGTTTCGATTACGCCGGAAGTACACTGAGGCATCGCCACGTTTATTCACGAATGTTAGTATTAGTCAACGCAGCTAGGGCTTTACATAAAGTCGATTAGTCAAAATCTGAGCCAGTACCTTTCTGTCATTGTGAGTGAATTGAAATATGCCAAGGGACGATTGGAAAAGTGCTTTGGCTATTAGATCTTTATTTTTGAGGCACAGTAGAAGAAAAAAAGTCTACAAAGTGTCTAACAGTGGATCAACTAACCACTGAGATTTATTGGGGGAAAGTTATTTTGGATAATATACAATGGCAAGTATTTAAAAAAAACAATAATTTGAGAAATAGTCATAATATGAAGGGGGTAAAAAAAAAAAAGGTTTCATGAATAAAGGTGCAATATTTTGTATAATACGAAGAGAAGAAGCTGCAGTATTTTAAAGGAAAAATATGGCTAGAGTTTAAGATTGAACCCATTATATTATGACAGCAAATGGTGCATATCAGAAATTAAAATACAGTTTTGGCAGATCAGCACCAGGTAATTGTTAGTATACATTTCGTTTCTTTATAAGTACAAACTAGACATTATTTGCAATGTGTACAGAGAAATCGCAGGCTGTATAGCAGTCGAGCCCTGATGTACAATAAACCGCAGCCTAATGGAAACACGAGTTCAGCTGCTTACAATGTTCGAGAAACTGAGCGTGTCAGGGTTCCACTGCTTCACAATGAGGAATTCAGATCATCGATCAGCTCCAAAAACCTTTGTAAAAAGGTGACCACTGCCTATGATTTCTCCTCCCAAAAAAAAGACCATGTATTTCACAGCGACTTTCATTTTACAAAGTATGTACCATTTTCATATTTTTTTTTTCTTCTTCTTTAATATTGCTACTTTATTCTTGTGATATTACCACCCTGCATCAATTACAGCTTTATTCTTAAAATGAAATGCCTTCTCTCTCTCTCTCTCTCTCTCTCTCTCTCTCCCCTGTA